>NC_045442.1:16682983-16821339 GCF_002776525.5 Piliocolobus tephrosceles
CGGGGTTTCACCGTGGTCTCGATCTCATGACCTTGTGATCCGCCCGCTTCGGCCTCCCAAAGTGCTGGGATTACAGGCGTGAGGCACCGCGCCCGGCCTATTGAATATTTTCAAATGCCTTTTTTCTAAATCTATTGGGATGATAATATAGGTTTTTATTTTTAGTATGTTAATATGGTGGATGCCAATTGATGTGTAGCTTCTTATTCTGGAATAATTTTAGATTTACAGAAACGCTGCAAAAATAATACAGAGTATACCTAGAATTCTTGTATACTCTTCACCCAGCCCACTGGGTACAAAACCACAACACATCTGTCAAAACTAAGAAATTAACATTGGTATAATACTCTTGTCCAAACCAGAGACTTGATTTGGGTTTTACTCATTTTTCCACTAATGCCCTTTTTCTGTTCCAGGATCCAGTCCAGAATACTACATCAATTGCAGTCATCATGTCTGCTTAGTCCCTTCTGGTCTGTGACAATTTTTTAGTCTTCCCATGTTTTCTATGGTTTCAGCAGTTTCGAAGGTTATGGGGCAGATATTTTGTAAAATGTCCCTCAAGTTGTGTGTGTTTGTCTCTCTTTATTATTATTATTATTATTATTATTAGACTGGGTTATGGGTTTTAGGAAAAATGCCACCCCAGAAGAGAAGTGTATTTCTCATTGCATCATATCAATATAGGTTAATAAATGTGACTTATCACTATTGATGTTAACCTTGATCACTTAGTTAAAGTGCTGTCTGCTGGGATTCGCCACTGTGCGGTTGCTATTTTTCCTTCTTCCATCTCTTATTTTTGGAAGCAAGTGACTGAATCCAGCCTATACTCAAGGAAAGGGGAGTTATACTCCACCCCCGGAGCGGAAATATTTACATACACTAGTTGGAATTCGAAAATAACGTTTTTTTCTTCTTCCTCATTAATTTTTTACTTAATCATTTATTTATATCAGTATGAACTCAACACTTTTTTTCCTCCTTCCTCATTAATTTTTTACTTAATCATTTATTTATATCAGTATGAACTCATGGATATTTATCTAATCTTTTGGTTAGATTGTAATACTACTGTTATTTGTTTTGTTGCTCAAATTTTTCCAACTGCAGCTGTTGAGAGCTCTTTCAGGTTGGTTCCTGAGTCCTTTTGACATGCCCTCCATCTTTTCTTCTTTTCTTTTTCTGGCACTACAAGATGCTCTAGGTTCATCTTGTAGACCTCCTGCCACAGCCTTAGAATCAGCCATTTCTCAAAAGAGCGCTGATTCTTTCTCTTAGAGAATGGTATTTAGAAACCAAGATCTGGGTTTTGCCTATGCTCATTGCTTATGGTTTATCACTGTTTCTAGGCCTTCTCAGTGGACAAAACTAGGATATAATTATGGATATGTACATTAACCCATGCATAGACATACACCTTTATGTATGTACCCATTTGTATATATTAATATCAACATGAGTTCATACTGACATCTCTCTAGCACCATAGCATTCATTCTAGTCTTCCTTTCTTACTTATGTTAATTCTGATACAATGTTTGTTTTACTCCAATGCAACTGATATATTAAGGAATAATTTGGCCAGGTGTGATGGCTCACGCCTGTAATCCCAACACTTTGGGAGGCTGAGGCAGGCAGATCACCTAATGTCAGGAGTTCAAGATCAGGCTGGCCAACATAGTAAAACCATGCCTTTACTAAAAATACAAAAAGTAGCCGGGCGTGGTGACACACACCCGTAGTTCCAGCTACTCAGGAGGCTGAGTCAGGAAAATCGCTTGAACCCAGGAGGCAGAGGTTGCAGACAGCCGAGATTGCATCACTGCACTCCAGCCTGGGTGACAGAGCGAGACTCAGTCTCAAACAATCAAACAAACAAACAAAAGGAATAATCTGAGCATGGTACATATTTCACATTTCTTTTGTATGATTTCATCCTTGAGGAACACTAGATGAACAGAGAAAATTGCATCCATCTGAATCAAGCCAAATTGGGATACATAAAACGCACTCTCCCCCACACACATACGCCTCAAACATTTACAACTACCTTAATTCATCATACGTATTATCTAATAAGGTTATGTTTTGCTATTCTTTTACATTTGTGAACCTGTATAAGAATGCCATTCTTTTACATTTTTGAACCTGTATGAGAGTGCTATTTTTTTACATTTGTGAATCTGCATAAGAATGCTATTCTTTCACATTTGTGAAGCAGTGAGAGATATGTATACCCCAAACACATCTAAATGCCGTGGTTCAAAAACACCAAGCAGTGAATGCAAAAAGAAAGCTTTAGGTATTGAGGAGAAACTTGAAATAATGAAGTGTTTATCAAAAAACAAAATAGCATAACATCTTTCAAGCATAAAGGAATCCACATTGAGGATCTTCAAAAACAATATTGTAAAATATTGTGAAAACAAAAGAAACATCTATGATGGCTTAACTTCAAATACGATGAAGTCAATAAGAACATAGCCTGAAGAATTAGAAGAAATAGAAAGATTGTTGAGCATTTGAATTGAAGACCAAACAGAAAAAAATTAAGAACATTTTTTTCCTACAATCAGAAAGAAAGCACTAGATATGAAAACTTTCAACAGAAATTGCCACATCTTGCAGAAGTGGTTCCATTTAGTGCAGAGAGTGGCTGGATTTGTGGTTTCAAACATTACTACAGGCCGGGCGCAGTGGCTCACGCCTGTAATCCCAGCACTTTGGGAGGCTGAGGCAGGTGAATTATCTGAGGTTGGGAGTTCGAGACCAGCCTGACCAACGTGGAGAAATCCCGTGTCTACTAAAAGTACAAAATTAGCCAGGCATGATGGCACATGCCTGTAATTCCATGTACTCGGGAGGCTGAAGCAGGAGCATAGCTTGAACCTGAGAGGCAGAGGTTGTGGGGAGCTGAGATCGCGCCATTGCACTCCAGCCTGGGCAACAAGAGCAAAACTCCGTCTAAAACAAACAAACAAACAAACAAACAAAAACCCAAACAAACAAAATTACTACAATTTCCAAAGCCTTCCTCTGTCAGCAGAGCCAGAGGCCAGCTGGGAAAGGCAAGTACAGCTGAGAAAGTAGCAAAGAAATCCAACAGTGACACAGAAGTTAATTAAGAAGAAGGCCATTTATTGGATTGAAATTCTAACTTAGATGAAACAGGTATCTGTCATAAATGCCTTCCTTGAAGGACCTGCAAATCAGGGGGGAAAAAAATGCTTCGGGATTTAAGACTATGAAAGTACTATGATGTTTGAGTCCAACCACAAAACCGAGGATAACGAGCCACACCCATCCACTTGTGCTGTTACAACTTTCCCATTGGATTTCAAATAACCCTTCTTCCATCACTTTACAGTAACTCAAAAGTCGTAGCCTTTATGATGCCTATGTTCACAAACTTTAGGCGTTTTAAAGCTAAAATACCACATTGATTGTAGCATTATGCATTTCTTAATCATTTCTTGTATAAAACTATGGTACTATTTTAAAATTAGGTTCCTATTTTTGTTCTAATCTCTCACTGAAGAAGTTTTTAAGTGTTGTGCTACTAGCTTCTTTTTCCCCATGAGACCTATAGTTTTTATTGTACAATTTTGCACAGCATGATAATTTTTAAGAACACATAAGTTGGTTGTAGCAGAACTGACAGTAGCTTCTTTCTCTTATGGTGAGAAACCTGCCTCCCATTATCTAGTTGATTTACTTATTTATTCAACCCTACCCTACATGTAGAGTAGTTTGAGAATTGCTAACCCATACACTAGAGAGAGGTAGATTTGGAGGCTAGAAGGGTGCTGATGTATGGTTCCTTTTGTCTTTAGCCTTATAGTATCCAGTCAAAATACTGTTATCCAAAGTTTCTTAGATCAGATCCTTTCCCCCATCCCTTCCCCTTTAGTAAGGTAATGTCATGTATTAGTAATATGGTTCGATTTATTTGTCATTTTCTGAATTCTGTCCTGACATTTCCCTATCTTGGCTGACTTGTTATTAAATTTGCATGCAGCAAGGTTGGGATGTGTACCTCTTTGGATTTTGACAAGTGCATAGAGTCATCTATCCAACACCCCAGCACCATACAAATAAATAATTCTGTCACCCTAATAATTCCCCTGTATGGCTCCTTTATAGTCAACCCTTCCATTCTTCCTTAACCCCTGGTAACCATGATCCATTTCTTATTCTTATAGTTTTGCCTTTTCATGATGTCATATAAATTGAACCATATTGTATATAGCCTTTTGGGTCTGGATTATTAAATTTAACAGAATGCATTTAAGATCTGTATACACTGTATCCACTCAGTAGCTCATTCTTTTTTAATTGATGTATATATTCCATTTTATGGAAGAGATATATATATATATATATATACACACACACACACACATATTTGGAGGATATATATGTTTGTTCATTCACCTGTTGAGAGACATCTTGGCTTTTTCCAGTTATTGGTGATTATGAATAAAGCTGTTATAAACATTTGTATATAGGTTTTTCTGTGAACATAAGTTTTCCACTCATTTGGGCAAGCCTCAGGAGTGGAACCACCGAGTTGTATGGCAAATGTATTTCTAATTTTATAAGGAACTGCTAAGTTGTCTTTCAAAGCGGCTGTACCATTTAAAATAGCTACCAGCAATTAAAGAGAGTTACTGTTGCTCTGAATCTTTCTAAGCATTTGGGATTGTTCCTTTTTTATTTTAGCCATCCTAATAGAGATATAGTATTATATATATCATTGTTGTTTAATTTGCATTTCACTAGTGACAAATAATGTTGAGCATCCTTTCATATGCTTATTTACCATTTAAAAATATATATTTTTGGGCTGGGCATGGTGGCTCATTCCTGTAATCCCAGCACTTTGGGAGGCCGAGGTGGGCAGATCACCTGAGGTCAAGAGTTTGAGATCAGTCTGGCCAACATAGTGAAACCTTGTCTCTACTAAAAATACAAAAATTAGCTGGGCATGGTGGCGGGCGCCTGTAGTCCCGGATACTGGGGAGGCTGAGGCAGGAGAATCACTTGAACCAGGGAGGCAGAGGTTGCAGTCAGCTGAGATGGTACCACTGCACTCCAGCCTGGGACACAGAGCAAGACAGTCTCAAAAAAAAAAAAAAAAAAAAACTCTTTTGGTTAAGTATCCGTTTATATATTTTGCCAATTAATCTTTTTTACTGTTGACTTATTTTAATATTTATTTTTTAAAAATTTTATATAATTTTTAGAGATGGGGTCTTGTTCTGTTGCCCAAGGTGGAATGCAGTGACTCACTGCAGCCTTAAACTCCTAGGCTCAAAATCCTCCAGCCTCAGCCTTGTGAAGAGCTGGAATTACAGGCACAAGCCACTACACTGGCTCTTATTGTTGGAGTTTTAAGAGTTCTTTAAATATTTAGGATACAAAATATTAATATGTGATTTATTTAATGTGTGATACAAAATATTAATGATTTATTTAACATGAATTAATATGTGATTTGTAAATCTTTTTCCTCATCTATGGCAGGTATTGTTAATCTGTTTAATTTCTTTTATCTTTCATAAAATCTAATTTATTAATTCTTTTATTGATTATGCTTTTGGCATCATATTTAAAAACTAATTGCCAGACTTGACCGGTTTTTTTCTCTTGTGTCTCGTTTTTAAAGTTCTACTGTTTTAGGTTTTACATTTTGGTCTATTACCCATTTTGAGTTAATTTTTCTATGAGGCATGTGTTGAGGCTCTTCTTTTTTTTAAAAAAAATATGGATGTCCAGTTGATCTAGCACCAAGTTTTGAAAATATTTTTTTTCCCCATTGAATTGCTTTTGTTACTTTGCAGAAAAAAAGATTGACTATATTTGTGTGGATCAACTTTTGGGATGGTTAATGCATCTTCCTTTTGCCAATACTTAATTGTCTTAATTATTGTAGCTTTATAGTTAGTCTTGGAAATCAGGTAGTGTGAGTCCTCCAACTTTGTTCTTATTCAGAATTGTTTTGGCTATTCTAGTTTTTGCTTGTTTGTTTTTTGCCTTTCCATAATACATTTTAGGAGCAGCTTGGATTTGGATTGGGATTATATTGGATCTATAGTTTAAATTTGGGAGAATTGACATTTTAGCAATATTGAGTTTTCTAATTTATGAATATAATATAGCTCTCCGTTTATTTAATCTTTGATTTTTTTCATCAGCATTTTATACTTTTTGGTATCCAGATCTTTCACATATTTTTCTAGATTTATACCTAAGTGCTTCAGTATTTTTAGTGCTTTTGTAAGTGGTATTAATTTTTAATGTCAAATTCTAATTGTTCATTGGTGGTATATGGAATGAATACAGTTGACCTTTGCATTTGTCTAACGACTAATGATGTTGAGCATCTTTTAAAGGGCTTATTGACCTTGTATCCTGTAACCTCACTAAACTCAAGTATTAGTTGTAGAAGCATTTAAAGAAATTCTTTGGTATTTTCCACATAGGAAATTATGCCATCTATGAATAGAGATGGTACTGGCATAAGGACAGACATATTGACTAATAGAATAAAACAGAGAGCCCCAAAATAAATCCTCACATATATCACCAGTTGATTTTCAACAACGGTACCAAGACCATTCAATGGGGAAAGGACAGCCGTTCAACAAGCGGTGTTGGGAAAATTGGATATCCACATGCAAAAGAATGAAGTTGGACTCTTACCTGTTATAAGGTAGAAAAGGCCTAACAAAAATTAACTAAAAACGGACCAAAGACCTAAACTTAAGAGCTGTGTTCAGCCGAAACTACTGAATTCATCTATTAGCTCTAGTAGCTTTTTTTGTAGATTCTTTGGGATTTTCTATATATAGTTGTATGTCATATGTGAATAGAAATAGCTTTACTTCCTCCTTTCCAACTTGGATGCCTTTTCTTTCTTTTTCTTGTCTAATTGAACTTGCAGCACATGTTGAATAGCAGTGATGAAAGCAGGTATTCTTGTCTTGTTCCTAATTTCAGGGGGAAAGTTTTCAGTCTTTCACCATTGACCATGATTATAGCTGTGGCTTCTTTACAGATGCCTTTTGTCATGGTGAGGACGTTCCATCCATCCTGGTTTGCTAAGAGTTTTTATGGAGAAACGATGTTGACTTTTGTCAAATGCCTTTTCTGTATCAATTGAGATGATCACGTGGTTTTTCTTCCTATTAATGTGACATATTACACTGATCGATTTTCTTATGTTGAACCACTTTTGCATTCCTGGAGTAAGTATTACCTGGTTGTGGTGTATAATCCTTTTAATGTGTTGTTGGATTTGGTTTCTTAGTATTTTGCTGAGGATTTTTGCAACCATATTCATAGGAGAAACTGGTGTGTACATTTCTTTTCCTGTGATAATCTTATCTGGCTTTGGAATCACAGAAATACTGGCCTCATATAATGAGTTAGGAGGTGTTCTCTCCTTTTTTATGTTTTAGAAAGTTTGAGAAACACTGGTGTTAATTCTTTGAATGTTGGATAGAATTCACCAGGGAAGACATCTGGTCCTGAACTTATTTTCACTGAAGGGTATCTTTCTTTACTTTTTCTTTTTTAAAATATTTTCTGATTTACTCTTTACTTACATAATAGTTCTGCTGAAATTTTCTCTTTTTCAGTTAGTTTAGGTGACTTGTGGGTTTCTGGGAATTTGTCCATTTCTTCTAGGTTATTTAATTTGTTGACATATAATTGTTCTTATTATTCTCTTGGAATCCTTTTTATTTCTGAATCATTGGTATTAATGTCTCCATTTTAATATCTGATTTTCATATTTCTTTTTTTCTTTGTTAATTTGGGGAAAGGGTTGTCAATTTTGCTGATATTTTCAAAGAAATAACTTTTTATTAATTCTATTATTTTTCTATTGTCTTTTATTTATCTCCACTCTGTTCTTCATTATTTTATTCCCTCTACTAATTTTGGGTTTCTTTTGCTTATCTTTCTATTTTCTCAAGATGGACAGTTACCTTGTTGATTCTGTATCTTTCTTCTTTTATAATTTAGTAATTAGAACTATAAAGTTCTCTCTGAGCACTGTCTTCACAGTATCCCATAAATTTTGATATGTTGTATTTTTGGTATTATTTCTAAATTTTCTGTTTTTTCTTGTGATTTCTTCTTTGAACCTTTGGTTGCTGAAAAGTGTGGTGTTTAATATCTACATATTTTTGAATTTTCTAGATTTCCTTCCATTGCTGATTTCTAATACCATCCCATTGTCATGGAAGAAGATACTTTGTATGAGTTGTATCATTTCAATCTTTTTGAATTTATTGAGAAGAAATGTGTGGCCTAATATAACATCTGTCAATTTGAGAAACATGTAAATTGTGCTTTTGTCAGGTGGAGTGTTCTATATATGTCTGTTATGTCTACTTGATTTATAGTTGTTTAAGCCCTCTCTATCCTTATCGACCCTTTCTATACATTTTATATCCATTATTGAAAGTGAGATATTGTAGTCTCCAACTATTTTTGTAGGACTATCTATATCTCCCTTTAATGCTATTAACGTTTGCTTCATATATTTTGGGAATCTGTTTGAGAAATATATATATATATATATATATATTTTTTTTTTTTTTTAGGTAGAGATGGGGTTTCACCATGTTGGCCAGGCTGGTCTCAAACTCCTGACCTCAAGAGATCCACCCACTTCCACCTCCCAAAGTGCTGCGATTACAGGCGTGGGCCACCACACCCAGCCTGTATATATGTTTAGAATAATTACATACTCGGCCGGGCGCGGTGGCTCAAGCCTGTAATCCCAGCACTTTGGGAGGCTGAGACGGGTGGATCACGAGGTCAGGAGATCGAGACCATCCTAGCTAACACGGTGAAACCCCTTCTCTACTAAAAAATACAAAAAACTAGCTGGGCAAGGTGGCGGGGGTCTGTAGTCCCAGCTACTCAGGAGGCTGAGGCAGGAGAATGGCATAAACCTGGGAGGCGGAGCTTGCAGTGAGCTGAGATCCGGCCACTGCACTCCAGCCTGGGCAACAGAGTGAGACTCTGTCTCAAAAAAAAAAATAATAATAATAATAATAATAATAATAATTATATACTCTTACCAAATCAACCCTTTTGTTAATATATAGTGACTTTTGTTTGTTGTTAACAGTTTTTGACTTAAAGTCTGTTTTGTCTATTAATATAACTACCACAACTCTCTTTTGGTTACTAATGAAATTTTTTCCCACCATTTTGCTTTAAATCTATTGTTGTCTTTGGATCTAAAATAAATCTTTTGTAGACAGCATATAGTTAGATCATATTTTTTTTGCATCCTGCCAGTATTTGCCTTTTGATTGGAGAGTTTAAACCATCTTCATTTAAAGTTATAGTTAATAAGAAATGACATATTTCTGCCATTTTGCCATTCATTATCTGTAGCTCTTGCTCCTCGTTGGCTTCATTATTGCCTTATTTTGTACTTAGTTTTTTAAAAAGTGTGTATGTTTTTGGTAGTTAATCATTTTGACTTCCTTCTCCTTTCCTTTTGTGCATATTTGGTTGATATTTTCTTTCTTTCTTTTCTTTCTTTTCTTTCCTTTCCTTCCTTCCTTTCTTTCTTTTTTCCTTTCTTTTCCTTTTCCTTTTCCTTTCCTTTCCTTTCCTTTCCTTTCCTTTCCTTTTTTGAGACCGAGTGTTGCTCTTGTTGCTCAGGCTGGAGTGCAATGACACAATCTCGGCTCATTGCAACCTCCTGCTCCTGGGTTCAAGCGATTCTCCTGCCTCAGCCTCCCCAGTAGCTGGGATTACAGGCATGTGCCACCACACCTGGTTAATTTTTTTGAGACGGAGTCTTGCTCTGTCGCCCAGGCTGGAGTGCAGTGGCCAAATCTCAGCTCACTGCAAGCTCCGCCTCCCAGGTTTACGCCATTCTCCTGCCTCAGCCTCCCGAGTAGCTGGGACTACAGGCGCCCGCCACCACGTCCGGCTAGTTTTTTTGTATTTTTTTAGTAGAGACGGGGTTTCACCGTGTTAGCCAGGATGGTCTTGATCTCCTGACCTCGTGATCCTCCCGTCTCGGCCTCCCAAAGTGCTGGGATTACAGGCATGAGCCACTGCGCCCGGGCAACCACTGTACTTTCACACTCCAATCCCCACACCTTGGTCCTGTTCCCCTACTTTCTATCCCTAGAGACAGCCATTATCCTGAGTTTGGTACATGTTCTTTCAATTCATTTTTTAAGTCTCTCCTTTCTGTCTATGCATATGTAAACAGACACATTTTTATAAATATGTAAACACACACATTTTTAAGGGTTTTAAATGACATTATTTGGAGGTCAACAACTCCAACGTGATGCCTGCAACATAAATCACTATGTATATTATTATTACTTTTTGAGACGGAGTCTCGCTTTGTCACCCAGGCTGGAGTGCAGTGGCGCGATCTCGGTTCACTGCAACCTCCGCCTCCCGGGTTCAAGTGATTCTCCTGCCTCAGCCTCCAGAGTAGCTGGGACTACAGGCGCGTGCCACCCCGCCCGGCTAATTTTTTGTATTTTTAGTAGAGACAGGGTTTCACCGTGTTAGCCAGGATGGTCTCGATTTCCTGACCTCATGATCTGCCCTCCTCGGCTTCCCATAGCCATCACTATGTATATTATTAAACAGAACAAAAACTAATTTATCACCTCTATCCATCAATATTCATATCATATAAATAAACCATAGTGTAATGGGAGACCTAAATTCCAATAAGGACTCTAGTAGCCCTCCTAATAATTCATACCATGTCCTCAAGTGAATGCCATATTGTATTTCGGGATTTTTTTACATTATTTTTTTGAGATGGAGTCTCGCTCTGTCACCCAGGCTGCATTGCAGTGGCAGGATCTCAGCTCAGGAGCCTTTTCTAATTTTAAGGGGGATAAATGGGATCAATTGCAAGAGGCTGCAGATTTAGTATGGAACCAAAACAGTTTGATTATAGATTTAATAATTAACTTATTCTTAAACTCCAGAAATACTATCTAACTACTGTATAATTGGAGAAGACAAACCAGCCATTAAAAAAAATGGAACTTTGTGAACTAAGCCAAATATTTAATGGTGCACTTTGCTTATATTTGGTAGAGTGTGAGAGAATGAGTCAGGATGACTCATCAGGTTTAACAGGTTTCCTGACCGCTGGACAAAAGCTAAATGCCCATTATTTTCCACCCAAATTTCCCGGATTTTTTTTTTTTTTTTTTTCTGGAAGGGAATTATTTATTTCCCACAAAATACCTGGTGGCAGCATATATTCACATTTTCATGGAGTTGAGTCTGAATTGTCTCCTGTTTCGGGGACTTCTTTCAACTCTGAGGACTAAGATGTAATACTTGAGCAAAGACCCTTTGATTATCTCCTGGGGATCTTCATGGCAGCTATCTGCAACTATCTTGAATTATGCAAACCTAGGGAAAGGGCTGAATAATACAATCCTATATCAAAATTATTTTTAAACTTTAAACATTTTAATACACTGTATTAAAAAATACTACACTACCCTTTTAGATCATTCTACCCCTAAATCACCCGCGCTAAAGTACTATATTGCCATTTTAGAGAAAGAGAAAGCAGTGCTACCATTTTTTCAAAATTTGAGTTAGCATGTAGTGAGTATCAGAAAGACACTAGTTACAGGATTTACCTGTATCTCGACCTCACTCTACAACTATCATGGAGAACTGAACACAAGAAATGGAGCCGGGCACTTCCATGGAACATCAATTGAGGAATGAGCAGCACTGTGCTGTTGCTGTACCCAAACTAAAAGCTTACAGGTAGTGAGAAAAGCCAAGCTGTGCAGAAAGTCTAATTCAGTTTGGACTTATCTCACATGCTTAATGATCAGTGTAAAAGAACTGCATCCTTCAGCTTACAGTTAAGCAACCACAACCCCTTTCTCAGAGACCTGTAATTTTTTTTTTTTTTTTTTTTTTTTTTTTGTGAGACAGAGTCTTGCTCTGTCACCCAGGCTGGAGTGCAGTGGCGCGATCTCTGCTCACTGCAAGCTCCACCTCCGGGTTCATGCTATTCTCCTGCCTCAGCCTCCCGAGTAGCTGGGACTACAGGTGCCCGCCACCATGCCCGGCTATTTTTTTCGTATTTTTAGTAGAGACAGGGGTTTCACCGTGTTAGCCAGGATGGTCTCGATCTCCTGACCTCGTGATCCGCCCGCCTTGGCCTCCCAAAGTGCTGGGATTACAGGCATGAACCACCGCGCCCGGCGACAGACCTGTAATGTTAAAACAAACAAACAAAAAACTGCATTATAAATTCTGGACTTGGTGTTTTGTTAATCTTCCTCTCTCTATTAAATTCTTACAACTCTTCCTGGAGAGTAGGTATCACTATTCTTCCCATTCTTCAGATGAAGTTCAAAGATGCAGGAGACTGAACCCAAGGTTCGCTCGCAACTAGGGGTCGGGGAGAGGCACCTTTGAAACAATGCAGGCCTGCCACTTCTCTCATGGGCAGTCTAACCCAGACATGAGTTCAAATAGTTCAGAGGGCAGTGAAGTGGGACAAATGCTTGGCTTAACTGCCAGCCGCTGATGCCCAGGGGCTGCGTGACTTTTGGCATTCGGACTGCAGTGGCAGCCTCTCTAAAGGGAAGGTCATCCCGCCACCAACCAGATGATCTGAAGGGCCCTGCAGGCCCCACCATCCACGGGCGGCAGGGTCCACGTTCTGACCACCTGGCAAAACCTGGCAAACCTGACCATCTGACCACCTGCGATGGGCGAAACCTAGCCGGGACCCTCCTTCACTCACGGCATGGTCATTTAAGTAGCTGGGCGGCCTGATTCAGTCCTTGTCTGCTTTTCAAGGTGCAAAATGTACGACCCTGGGCCCGCCCCTGCGGGCAGCTAGGTTTTGCAACCGCGCCCCCAGAGTCCACTGCGGGAGAACTGGGGAAGAAGCCCAGGCGTTCACGGCTCATTGCGTCCCGCTCTGCATCTGTGGTTCGTGGGGAGCGACCCCCTGGCAGCGTCCAAAGTGGAGTTCCCACACACGTTGCGAACCCACGGCCAGTTTTCTCTGAACCCGCGTCCTTGAGTCCGGGGGTGGAGGCGGAGAAAAGGGTGCGGAGCGAGTCAGAGCGACCACACGCAGGGCCGCAGCCCTCCCACCAGCGCGTCCTGCAGCGCCGGCCGCCACAGGCTGGGATCGCGGCTGCCGCCCCGCCCTCGTCCCTCCACCCCTTGCCCGGGACTGCGGGGCCCGCCCCGCCCCACCTGCAGGTGAAGCAGCCGCAGCCGCCGAGTAGGTGCGTGGGGATGATCTCACTCACGCGCTCCGCGCCAGGAGGAGGAGGAGCGGGAGCAGATCCAACTTCCGGGTAGTGGAGCCGCAAGCCACCGGCATCTTGCTTTTCCTTCCCCCTCCCCCTGTGTGCCCCGCGCCGCTCATTCTTTCGCTTTTATTCCCGGCCCCACCCGCCAAAATGAACAGCTCGGACGAGGAGAAGCAGCTGCAGCTGATCACCAGTCTGAAGGAGCAAGGTAGGCAGCACGCGGGCGCCAGGTGTGGGCAGCCGCGGCCCGTGGGCGGGGACCGCTCCAGGGCGCTGGGGCCAGGGCAGGTGGAAGCCGGGCGGGAGACGTGGCGGCCGCCGTGGTCACCGCAGTAGCTCCGTCACCCGCGAAGAGGCGTCCTCCGTGGCCGGCGCGCCTGGGAAAGCCCTGGACCGAGGATAACGCGGAGTGTCGGGGCGAGTCAGGCCCCGCAGCCTGAGACGCGCTGCCCGCCGGTTGCGTTTCCTGGCGAAGCGGGGCTTGGGGGAGGGACGAGGATTCAGTGCGGACGAGGTTGCACAGTGCCACCTTCCTTGCGGGAGAAGCGGGTGGGGCAGGATATTTTGGCTGCTTTGGGCGGCTCAGCTAGCTTGGCCCCACCCTTACACATTTGTTGGCTCTGGGTGGCCTGTAGCGCTGTTTCACACCCTTCCCAGCTTTTCGTTTGGGTTCGGTCTGGTTCCTCTTTCCTTACCCAGCTGGGATTTTCAGGCAATAATTTTTTTTTAATCACTTCTCAATTTTAGCAATTTATTAGTAAGCAAGGTCAGCATCCTGCCAGTGTTGAGCTTCCAGAATTAACAGGGTTGGCGCTGGGCGCAGGAGAACCAGGCCATGTGCACACATTTCTGTACTGCTTGGTAACTGGGGATTATCTTTTAATAAAGAACTGCTTCAGTCAATTATTGTTTTCATCAGTTACCACACTTCTGAACCAAACCAGATCAACAAGCAAATGCTAACCTACCACCTTTAAACAGTTATTATTATTACCCTGACCAAAGGGTGGTCTGCGAATGTGGGTCAAGAAAGGGAGGAACCAGCCGGGCGCGGTGGCTCACGCCTGTAATCAATCTCAGCACTTTGGGAGGCCGAGGCGGGTGGATCACCTAAGGTCGGGAGTTGGAGACCAGCCTAACCAACATGGAGAAACCCGTCTCTACTAAAAATACAAAATTAACTGGGAGTGGTGGTGCATGCCTGTAATGCCAGCTACTTGGGAGGCTGAGGCAGGGAAATCGCCGGGAGTCGGAGGTTGCGGTGAGCCAAGATGGCGCCATTGCACTCTAGCCTGGGCAACAAGAGCAGAACTCCGTCTCCAAAAATAAAAATAAAAACAGAAAGGGAGGAACCAAACAGATTTAAAGGAAGTAAAAATGTGTAGGAACATGTACTTTTCTGAATGTCTTACTGACATGACCATGTAATGGAAGGTCCCTGCCCTGTGGCAAAACCTGGTGTTTAGTTCCAGTTCTTTGACTTCTCTGGGCCCAGCTCACCGGCTTGGGAACTTGGAGGAGTCTCTTCCCTTCCGTGGATCTTCTGATCAGTCAAGGGTGACCTGACTAAAGGCAAGGGCAAAACTGGAGGACTTCCTGAGGTCCTGTCCAGTACTCTTACCTGTTGTTCCGTAAAATCACAAACACCGTTGGGAAGTGCATCTGAATTCTTATGAAGCCGCACTCTGTCAAACAAATGTCAACATTACTGTTTACTGTATGACCTTGGGGAAAGTATTTAACCTCTGAAATGGACATAACACATTCTTCTGTGATATCCAGCATCTAGAAAGTGCTGGATAAATGTTAGTCTCTTTGGCCTTCCCAGCACCTTTACCTGGCATCCTAGATTAGCCTGAGGTCATAAAGTCACAAGCATCAGTAAATTTAGTGGGTGGACAGAATGCCTTTATCTGAAATTTCTCAAGTATTTTAGCGAGATACTGGATTCTACTGGTATTTTATATTTAATAATACCTTCCCCCAACCCATAACATTAAAACTTGATTCATATTCTAGATTCGTGGAGCTTTCAGAAATTTTAGGTAATATCTGTCAGTGGATATCAAATCTTCTTATGGATGGTCAGTTTTCAAATAATGATAAAAATGAAAAATTTCCCCTTTCATTTCTTACATAATTCAAGGGTAGATTAACAATGTAGATAATCTGCAAATTGTTTATATTTGATTTCGGAACACGTTCTCCATTCCTATGTTGGGTTTGAGACCCGAGAAAAAGGATTTCTAAATTTCTGGCTCTTTCTCCTATTGCATTGTATTGGAAAATAAACAAATCCCTGACATTGGTATTGTTAGAGGATATATTTCCTTGATTAAGTGCATATCAAAGGTAATAGAACAGTTAGATATTCAAAGTTGTATTTCTTAAAAGGTACACTTTTGGGGATAGTGAGTCTAGTTACAAAGGTGTTGGGATTTCTTCAGCTCACAGTGTGATTTTTATACATTTCAAAACCAGGTGGTTTACTTGTCATTGGATCACAGACTGGAAACAATTTACTTACTCCAAAAGTACTCAGTTACTGTTTGACCTATAGAACTAACTGGGCAACTAGGGATTTGGAAGGACAGACAACTGGGTCTTTGGGCATTTAACAGTACATACTATGATCAGTTTTGTAAGTTGATGGTTACATAGTTTATTTTTGAAAATAGTAATTTTTACTACCTGTTACTACGTTTTTACTCACAATGTTAATATTTTGAGTGATAATTCCACTACCCCTATTTAATGTGAGCAAAAAGAACCATTATTTATCAAGTATTTTATTTTCCCTTAATAATGCTGAGTAAACATATTCATTCCTTTAACAAATACTTATCAAGTACCACCATATGTGAGGTCCATGTGCTGGGCACTAGGAGTGTAAATAATGAACTAGACAGTCCTTGTCACCAAATTAATTGTCTAGAAGAGAAGACAGTTACTATTCAAGTTATGTGAATAAATGTACAATTGCTTTTTTTTTTCTTGGATAGATTCTTAGAAGAAATGGGATTGTTGGATTAGAGGGCATGGACATATACTTTTGCTAGACATTGCAAAAGTGCCCCCTAAAATGATTATACCACTTCAAATATCCTTCAGCAGCACCCATTTCCCCACATGTTGGTCAACTCTGGCTAATAGCAATCTTTATTAATTTGATAGCCTAACAAGTTTTTGAATTCTTGCCAATCTAATGGGCAGAATGTTACCTTTTAAGATTTGCATCGCTCTGGTTATTAGTGATGTTTGAAATATTTTTACATCATATGGGTCCTTCCTTAGTGAGTTTTTTTTAAACTGATACATGAGACTTGTACATATTTAGAGAAGACATGGGGTATTTTGTTACATGCTTAGAATGCATAATGATCAAGTCAGGGTATTTGGGGTATCAATTACCTCCAGTATTTATCATTTCTATAAGTTGGGAACATTTCAAGTCCTCTCTTCTAACTCTTTTGAAATATACAATACATTGTTGTTAACTGTAGTCACCCTACTTTGCTATCAAATGTTAAAACTTACTCCTTGTATCTAACTATGTTTGTACCCATTAAACAATCTCTCTTAATTTCCGCCTGTGTTAGTAAGTTTTAAGTCTAAAATTTGAACCAGTTCCCCAGGAGAGTGTTCAGAAAGGAGATTCATGTCTACTCTAAACCACAAAGCTGACAGCAGCCTTCCCTAACGTGAAGCCTTTAGTGGTGTGGTGAATAAGGTTGCTTTTGACAAAAGTTGTGAAATGTAATGACGGAGTCTGTCATAATATGAACAATCTCTAATTTATACTTACCATTCCCTAGGCTCTATGTCTTATAAATCACACCCACTTCTGAATTACTTCAAAACATTTTATGTTCCCTCCTAGTGAATGGTATAATTAGCTATATTATGTCTTTCTAGAAAGTTATATTATGTCCCTTTAAAAAAAATTAGCCAGTGTGTGATTGCTTATGTTCAAGCAGATGTTGAGGTAATGAGGTAATTCTCCTTTTGTCTTTTTTGGGGCTTTATTTTATTGGACTGATTGACATCTTTAATGCACGGAGAAATGGCAACTTTGGATACTATTTCCGAGGCATATTTCCTAGCTACTAAAGTGGATATTTCCCTTACAAAACATCATACAATTTGCTCCCCCTCCGGAATTCAGTGGGAAAATGATAGACTTAGTTCAGCATTTGTTTAAGGTGCATGATTTTCTGTGTAATTCATTCAGCCCACATGCATTGAATATTCATAGCCAGGCACTGTGCTAGGCATCGGAGAGATAGAGCTGAATAAGACCTTGCCCCTGCTGGTGAGGAGTTTCTGGTCTAGAGATGGTGCTAGGCATGTAAATTGCAAGAAGAGTGTCTGATTGGCCTAGTTTGGCCAATCTCATGTATTCAAATACTTTGACCATAGGAGGGCAGGATACTTTAATTGGCAGCCCCTGCAAAGATTGGAGGAGGAGGAGTCCAAAACAGAATAGGGTGCCACTACCAGGAGGGTGCTGACTGGGCAGACACAGGCAACACATGTCCGCTAAACTAGTAAGTATAGTAATGCCATGCCATTTCCAACTTGATGAAATTTTGAAGAGAGATGGCTATTTAATAATAAGGACATACTCACATAACAGGAAAACAACCACCACCACCCCAGTAATGGGCAATTCTTGGGCTAACAGTATTTAAAATGGATTTCCTATGGTGAGGTAATTGGTTTTAAAGCAATTTTAAACCTCCTTTCACTTTTAGAGTTAGTATTGTTTTCCCCAAGATTATTAAGATGATACTTAAGGTTCACATGGAAATCTAGTCAAGCTTATTCTTACAGCAAGTTAGTAATTAAAAGATGCATTTGGTATTCCCTTGGCTTCTAGGCCAGGAAATAACTGGAGCATTATTTTGACAAAACAGTCTGAAACTATTGCCTACCACAATAACCATGTCAGTCTGGGAAAACGGAAGCATTGACAATCTTGGGTGCATATGAGATCAGCCAGTAGAAAACTGTTTGAAATGAAATGTTGCCTTGTTTTCAAGTGCAAACTTGGTTTTACATCAGTATTTTTCAAAGTGTCGTACAAGGGCCAGCTGCATCTGAATCACCAGGTACTTATCAACAATGCATTTTCCTCCTAAAGTTAGGGAGTAGTTGCTGAAGAACAGCAGTTTGGCAACCACCCATGAGATGGACATGCAGCATGGGCTAAGGAACTGTGTCTTCTAGTCAGAATTTCACTATTACCTTAATTTTATTTATGTATTTATGTATTTATGCATTTATTTATTTATTTATTTGAGACAGAGTCTCACTTTGTCACCCAGGCTGGAGTGCAATGGCGTGGTCTTGGCTCACTGCAACCTCTGCCTCCCAGGTTCAAGCAATTCTACCACCTCAACTTCCCAAGTAGCTGGGACTACAGGCATGTGCCACCACACCCGGCTAGTTTTTGTATTTTTAGTAGAGACGGGGTTTCACTATGTTGGTCAGGCTGGTCTCGAACTCCTGACCTCGTGATCCACCCGCCTCAGCCTCCCAAAGTGCTGGGATTACAGGCGTGAGCCACTGCGCCCAGCTGTGAACCTTTTTTAAAATAAAGGCAAAAATAAACACATACTCATAGAAAACAAGTGTGTAAAGTGAAAAGTACAATTACCTATTCTCTCTGACCCATTGTTTCTCAATCTTTATTTCATTATCACTCTCCTAAGGAAACTTTTTAGGCATTTTATGCACTGTGACTCTTTGAAGGACCATAAGCCGTTGTAATATCCAAGATCTTTTCTCTTATCTCCTTGAGGATGAAATCACTACATTGACAATGCATGCTATGACCCCATTCCCATTTCTCAAAGTTAACTACTGTTAGCCTTTTATTTTCTTTCCTTCCAGAAATTGTGTTTGTATGTGCATATATATTTATCATGTAATATGTAATTTTTTATATTAGTACATGTAGCGTTAAATCATTAAAAATTGATTGAATAATGTTCCAATGTACAGACGTACCACAGTGCACTTAATGTCTGCTGGACAGACATTTCTATCTTTCTTTCTTTGTTTTTGCTATTACAAATAATGCTTCTGGGCTGGTTGTGTTGGCTCACGCCTATAATCCCAGCACTTTGGGAGGCCGAGGTAGGAGGATACCTTGAGCCCAGGAATTTGAGACCAGCCTGGGCAACATAGTGAGATCCCGTCTCTCTAAAAAGAAAATGCTTTTAGTAATGGATTCATGTTGGAGACATCAGTATGAAGTCATGTTTAGCTTAATACAGGTATGGATGGTTACACCTAGAAATATACGTATATATTATATATTATAAAATATAATATATATATTTTGGTTAGTATATACATATATTTTCTTGCTCTGTCAGCTGAGAGAGCCTAGATGCACCAGCATCAATGAGCACATGTAGAGCCCAGAACTTGGCTTCTAATGCCATTCTCGAATAAAAGGAACAGGGCTCCTAGGAGAAATGGCCAATTTTAGGAAAGGGGCAGAAGTATACAAGATGAGCCTAGAGCATCTTGTAGTGCTGGAAACTAAGGAAGTCCACCAACTGATAAGCTGACATTGATGGAGATACAGTAGTCCCCACTTCTCCACGGAGGAAGCTATGTTACAACACCTGCAGTAGCTGCCTGAAATCATAGATAATAACAAACCCTATATATACAAAGTTTTTTCCTATGCATACATACCTGTGATAAAGTTTAATTTATAAATTAGGCCCAACAAGAGATTAACAATAATAACTCATAATAAGATACAGCAGTTATAACAATATACCATAATAAGAGTTATGTGAATGTGGTCTCTCTCTCTCTCAAAATACCTCATTTTACTGTAATCATCTGTTTTCATACCATGTTGGCCATGGGTAACTGAAACTCTGGAGAGTGAAACGGTAGGTAAGAGGGAAGCTACTGTCTGTCAGAGACACAAGAGCCAATGGAAAGAACTTCCAATGTCCAAAGACGGAATTCTGAACAACAGAATATTGGATTATAATTCAAAGTATGAAGTAATATTCGTGAGTTGATACTGATATAAATAAACGATTAAAGACAAAGCTCCCATGCAGAGCAATTCCAAATAATTTATGTAGATGTTCCCCCTCAAAGTGGTGTATCATAACTCCCTGATTCTTTTTTTTTTTTTTTTTTTTGAGAGGGAGTCTCGCTCTGTCGCCCAGGCTGGAGTGCAGTGGCGCGATCTCGGCTCACTGCAAGCTCCGCCTCCCGGGTTTGTGCCATTCTCCTGACTCAGCCTCCTGAGTAGCTGGGACTACAGGCCCCCGCCACCATGCTCAGCTAACTTTTTGTATTTTTAGTAGAGATGGGGTTTCACTGTGTTAGCCAGGATGGTCTCGATCTCCTGATCTCGTGATCCGCCTGCCTCGGCCTCCCAAAGTGCTGGGATTATAGGTGTGAGCCACCGCACCCAGCCTAACTCCCTGATTCTTAAGTGTGGGCAGCACATAGTGAATTCCTTCCAAAGACTACAATATGGAAAAGGGGGAACAAGTAACTTTACAGTGGAGAAACCTGACAAACACTACGTCAGCTAGATGATCAAGGCCATCATGAACAATGCTAAGTCATGTTGATAGCATGATAGTGTGATGTGATGAATTGGCATTTTACCTCTGTGGTCCTCCCCTAAAAACCCATAAACCCACTCGACTCATGAGGAAACTATCAGCAAATCCCTATTGAGAGACGATCTGCAAAATACCTGATCAGCACTTCTGCAAACTGTTAAGGTCATAAAAATGAGCAAAGTCTGAGAAACTGTCATAGTCAAGAGATGCCTTAAGGATTGAAGGGGAGAAAAAATTTTTCCCTCAATTCCTTGGAAGTTCATAATTGGGACAGATACCTGTAACAAAAGACATATGAACAAGCAAGTTTATTAAGGCATGCAGTGCATGTCGCAAGGGAGAAAAGCAGTGGCTCATCATACTGTCTTCAACAAAGAACAATACATTTAGAAAAGTGTTAGGACAAAGGGCAACAGTTCCGGCTTCCAAAGGCAGGAGAATGTGGGAAGGTGAGTTTGTGGGGAAACTCCTGGGGTAAAGTCTACTCGCAGATTTCTCTGCCACCATCTCTGAAGTGATATGGGTTGTAAAGGAGAATGTGTATCTTGTTTTTACGTGGGAAATGGGGAGAAGATAGACCTTTTGTCTTTGTAATTCTGTGACCTGCTCTTAGGCAGACAGAGGGAAGGCAGAGAGTTCTCCTGCATCCTAGTTATCTTTAGCTCAAAGATCTTTCATGTTTTGGGGAGACAGGCTGGTTTCCTTCGGTTCCTTCCTTTGAAACTTTACTTTCAGAAAGTCTCACATATTATGTGCTAGGCTGGTAGTTTTGGAGAGATATGGTTATGAGGTAAGTGATTGGCAAAGGGGAAGAAAACCAGAAGAAAAGAACAGATTTAAGTATATTTGTCTCATATCTTACTGAGTCAATCTCTTAGTTCTGAAACTAGGTTAGTTTAGGTAAACAGTCATGTTTTATTTCAAGAGGTGGTGTTATGGGTGATCTCTTTAATGTTAGGTTTCTATATGGTGTAAGCATACAAAAACTTAATAAGAGACATTTCTATGGAAAAAAAGAAAAAGCAAGGTTAATGTTTAGAGCAGTCTATAAATTAGTTTCTGAGTCTGGAGAGCAGCCATTTCAGAGGATTTATGTATCTTAGGCTCAGAGTGTCTTTAGCTGGAGTGGGGCAGGCAGTTGCAATCTGACAGATTTTCCTTGTTTGTAGATTAAATATCATAAAGGTTGTCTATACAAAAGCTGTTGTGGTAATTTCGCTGATGTTTGTGTCAAGTTCTCTAGCTTTAGCTTGCATAGCTTCAGAAAAAGCCCAATTTTAATTTCAGTGATTCCAGGTCAAAAGGATGGGAGAAAAATTGGAAATGTTAGTTTGGAGACTCACAGCCAGACACTAGAAAAAAACTGAAAGAATTCAGGATCCATTCCAGATTGCAGGTAAATAATAAAATCTCAAAAAACAATGAACAGGGCTAGAATCTAGTAATGGGTGAGATATAGTTTCTGAACTATTATTTTTCTGAGAACATTTTTCCTCTCTTACACTAATTTCTACCAAAGAGAATCAGTAAGATCAGTTTATTTGTAAAATAAGTTTTTGTCTGTTATACTTGGCCTGATTATTTGCACAAGTGCAGCAAGAATCATGATTGACTATGTAAGCCCTTTTAAAATCTGCTTTGCTGGAACTCTTCATAAGGAATCTCAGATTAGGCTTAAAAAAGTGCCTCCTTAGGCTAAGAAGCCAAGCTCAGGACTCAACATCAGATTGTGCCTATAGTACTCTTGGATAGATATCTCTCTCCCCTAGATTCCTGATGTTCCTGGGCCTGTCAGGAAGGTGACATTCTTCACCCACCTATAAGGCAACCGTTTGAACCATGTATTCAAGGTACGAGGCCAGTTTTTTTAAGGTGCCTTTGTTGGCTCCATTAAACTGAGGTTCCTCTAGGGACCTCAGTTCCCAAAAACTGTTTGGTCATATCAGAAAATATGACATTCCCATCAAACTTTGGCAATATAACCAGTGTTTTCAATTGTGTCCTATTAAAAGAAGAACGGATTCTTATTGAACTTATGCAAATGCCTGTATTATCCTAAAAATAAGAATACTCATGAATAGTTTCCACATTTTGGAGGGATCAGCTAAGGAAGAAAAGTAAATGTTTCCATTCTATTTGCAAAAGTATACTTTACCAAATAGTTGTAAGCTATAGATAGCGCAAAAGAAGAAAATGTTTTCCTAAATCTGGAAAATAAAAGAATCAGTAGTGTTTCTAACAAAAAAGTCATAAAAATCACAGCCCCTCATCATTTTAGTCCCATGTAATTAATTCTTAATTCTGCTCGATGTTAGCAATATTAGGAGTTCAGTGTCTCCTTTGGAGTTCTGGAATTCATACACAGTCCACTGGTATTTCCTTAAAGTTATCAGAGACCTGTACATGTCAGAGTTCTTTTTGTTCTTCTCATATACCTCCTTGAAGACCCAATGCTTTAGGATTATAATTGCTTGCAAAAAGATTTTAGAAAGAGCATCAGAATAAAGTAGTTATAATAAATGTGGACAACAAGACTTAAAAAGGCCATGGTTAAAGATCTGATGGGAGTTCATTATGATAATAATGCAGTTGACAAGGAAATGTGGTTGTTTGTGAGATACAGCAACTCTAGATAGCAATCCAGATAGCGTATTAGATTTCTGGGAATCTCATAGTTTTGAAACACATCAATAACATATTCATACAAGTAATAACTCAAAGGTTAGCATTACATGTTATTTGATCATGCAGAATAAACCTAATGGGTTTAATATGTTGCTTTCAGACAAATCCTAAAGTTAGTTTAAGGTAAAAAAGACATCATTTACAATTTAACTTTGGGAAGTTTGTAAATAATATTCAGAACAATCAAAATAGGATCACAGGTCACTGTGAAATAATAGTCATTCTGATTGTATAATAATATTCCTTTAATCAGAGTGATAAAGGCTTCGAAAGAAAATAGGAAGGTATATAGTTGTAGAAAAACCTTAACTCTTTAATTCAATTTTCTAAAGTAATCAAAGACCCAATAAAGACAATGTGAAGCACAGGGAATCATCTTGATGAAACACAGAATCTCCCCTTCCTCTTCCCCTTCCCTCTTTCCCCTTCTCTCTCTGTCTCTACAGTTCACTAAAAAGGTGAACAAAAATCTCCTATTTTCTCTTATCAATACTATAGGAAAATCTTGTTTTTAAAAAAGACCAAATTTTAGTTTTGTATCAGTGTACTTTAGATATCAAGGCTCTATTTTAAATCTCATAATAAATTAATTCAACTTTTATTAGTTTAACCACACAAGACTTTCTCTTGCTCTCTTTTATCTTCCCAACTTTCTGTATCCATTTAGTTTTCTGTATATCATTTCTTCATTCATTTTTCAACCTTTAAATAACATCTACTTAGACAAAATCACTCCTTTCCTCAACAAAAACAGATCCTCATATCTTGTTATAACTTTCTCACCAAAAAATACATCTTATTTTACTTGTAAACTTTGCATACAGAGTTGTTCCTCTTATTTCTAGTAGCCTTGATTACATATATTAGAGTTTTAATCCTTAGCAATTTTGAACCAGCATTCCATAGACTAATACCACTTTATAATATCTTAGAAATATGTGTTTCCTCAAAGTACAATTTTTAAAGCTTGCTAACAGACTCAGATATCTTTAGTTTCTTTGCAATGAGAAGCCAAAAGTAGATAAACTTAAATTTATATTTAGCAATTAATGTTTAAACATTTTATCTTACTTGAAAGTGATCTATGTACTCAATGAATATTCATCATTTAATTTAATTTCACAAAACTCTAAGGATGTGGTAACCAAAGAGATTGTGAAACCTTTGTAAGTAAACATATTATAAAATATATTATTTTAAAAGTACATGTATAAACTCTTACCCTGCTATATCTGATTTGTTTAATTCACTCATTTTAATAATTATGCTTGGAAAATTTTATGAGACAGTCAAAGCTAGGCATCATCTCAGGTTATTTTTCTCTTACCCATTTTATAGCATGTATAAGTTAGGTAGTTACTACCCAAGCAAGAACGCTAAACTTAATTATATGTGGTATTTGTTTCTTGTAACTTAGAAGACATAGTTGTTTTCACTAAACTAACACTGTTAAACTAGTCTTATTTGCCCAAGTCATGTGAACCTGAAAAGTATTTGGGTTAGTTTCTAGATCTTAGGAGTTTTAAGTAAATTTAATTTATGACTGCTCATTTATCTTTAAGCTAATGTGAAATTTCTTCAAAGCATTTAAAAATTTTTTTAATTTAATTTAATTTAATTTAATTTAATTTTATTTTATTTAATTTTATTTTTTTCAGACGGAGTCTTGCTCTGTCGCCCAGGCTGGAGTGCAGTGGCCCGTGATCTTGGCTCACCGCAAGCTCCGCCTCCTGGACTCCTGCCATTCTCCTGCCTCGATCTCCCGTGTAGCTGGGGCTACAGCGCCTGCCACCACGCCCGGCTAATTTTTGTATTTTTTTTTTAGTAGAGATGGGGTTTCACCATGTTAGCCAGGATAGTCTCCATCTCCTGACCTCATGATCCGCCCGCCTCGGCCTCCCAAAGTGCTGGGATTACTAACAGGTGTGAGGCACTGTGCCTGGCCGAAAGCATTTTATAACCATGTAAAAACAACCTACGACATATATGAAAACATGTATACAGGCCGGTGCACAGTGGCTCACCCCTGTAATCCCAGCACTTTGGGAGGCCAGGGCGGGCAGATCATGAGGTCAGGAGATGGAGACCATCCTGGCTAACATGGTGAAACCCCGTCTCTACTGAAAATACAAAAAATTAGCCGGGCGTGGTGGCGGGCGCCTGAAGTCCCAGCTACTTTGGGGCTGAGGCAGGACAATCGCTTCAACCGAGGAGGCAGAGGTTGCAGTGAGCCGAGCCGAGATCACACCACTGCACTCTATCCTGGGCAATAGTGGGAGACTCCGTCTCAAAAAAAAAAAAAAAGAAAGAAAGAAAAAGGAAAGAAAACATGTACATGTAAAAAATACAAAAAAGATATTACAGCTTTCATTTAAAAAATGTTCAGCCATAAGATCGTATAATAATAATATAAAACTCACTAATTTATAAATGACAGATCCAATAGAACAAAGAGGCCTCAAAAATGCATTGTAATCTGAATAACACTTTCAATTAAGCCAACTTCTGACCACAGAGATCTATAAAACAGAGTTTGGGGGGCTTATTTGCCCACTAGAGGCCTCGGGTAATTAGTATTTCAGCTTTTCCTTCTTTTTCGTAAGTGCAGAACGGTACTGATTTCAATGTCCTGATGTTGTACAGCATTTGCTAGCATCCTGAGATGAATAGGTGAGATTTGGTGTTAGTTAGAATAAATGGGCTTTGAATTGCTTTTAGAGGCACATCCTATATTTGTAAACAATTTGCAAGACATGGAGGGTTGTTTTTAATTCCTCAGAGAGTTTGAGTTGCAGTCTGCATATCAATGGACTGACTTGTTTATCTAATTGCATTGTCTTTAACTTGTGTTATCGGGGAGATTTCCAGCTGAGATAGAAATAAAAAGACTTCTGTTTCAACCTTAGTGCTATTTGCCTTTGGAATTTGCTTTTTTGTTTTCTTTTGTTTTTTGTTTTTTGAGACAGCATCTCTGCTCTGTCACCCAGGCTGGAGTGCAGTGGCATGATCATGACTCACTGCAGCCTCAACCTGTTGGGCTCCAACCATCCTCCCACCTCAGCCTCCCGAGTAGCTGGAACTACAGGTGTGTGCCACTATGCCTGGCTAGTACTGGTATTTTTTGTACAGACAGGGTTTCACCATGCTGCTCAGACTGGTCGTGAACTCCTGATTTCAAGCAGTCAGCCTGTCTTGGCCTCCCAAAGTGCTGGAATTACAGACGTCAGCCATAGTGCCCGGCCTGCAGTGTTTTAATAAATCTTTTTCTTCCCCCGAATGTATAGTTCCCTTTTAGCTTAGGAGAGAAAGAAACAGGCAAATTTCTATAGTTTGGAAGTTTGGATATTTGTCCCCCAAAATCTCATGTTGAAATTTGATTCCCTAATGTTGGAGGTAAGACCTTAATGGGAGGTGTTTGGGTCATGGGGCTGGATCCCTCATGAATGGCCTGGTGCTTTTGTCCTCCTAGTAATGCCTAGTTTTTAGTACCTTGTAGCAATGAGTAATGAAGCTAGAAGAGTTGTCTACTAGCCTCCCTGAGAGTTCCCCTGAGAGCTCCTTGTTTAAAAGTGCATAACACCTTTCCCTTCTCTCCTGCTTTCCTCTCTCACCATATGATCGTTCCACACGCCTCGTTCCTTTCACCTTCTGCCAGGGGTGGAAGCAGCCGGAAGCCATCAACAGAAACAGATGCTGATGCCATGTTCCTTGTACAGCCTGCAGAACCATGGGCCAAATAAACTTCTTTACAAATGACCCAGCTTCAGGTATTCATTTATAGCAACACAGATAGACTAAGAAACAAATGTAAACTAAAATTCTATACCAAAGTTATATATTACAAGTGACTCAAGACCAAAACTACAACCATGCATGAGACTAAAACCAAGAAGCCCTTTAAGGCTTTAACCAACGTCTTCAAAGAGGGAGTGTAGAAGATGCAGCCCTTCCAAGAGCCACACCACTCCCAAAAGACAGGTAGAAGGAAGAAAGGCCCAATAACCTGTGTGCCACGAAGAGATGGAAGACAAAAAGAGACAGTAGTCGCTAAGACAAACAGAAAAGCAGAAGCTGCCCATGGGGTGTGTTTGGGGGTTTGCTAACAATAAGCCTCTTTATGGCTTAAAACCATAGATGCAAGAATTACATTCCAAAGAGGGTAGGATGAAAAAGATGCAGTTCCCCTCAAGATCCAGTTTCATCCAACCACAGCCTAAGAAAGCAAAGACCCTCATTGTTAACAAGGCAGTGAATGTTAAGACAATTAAGAGAATGTTCCTTGAGAGCTGGAATGGCTGGACAAACATGTTTTAGACTCCTAGCCAGCTGGATAGCTGCTGCTGATACAAATCTGACAATTCGTGCCCCCTGGGACCGGTGGAGACCAGAGAGAAAAACCTTGCTTGTTGCAGAAGCCAAGCTCTCAAAACATACAGCAAGATGGAAGGAGAATCTTCTTATGATTTTCCTTTTTATGACGAACCACACCAAAAAAAAAAAAAAAAAAAAAAAAAAGACACAAGGAAAACAAAGTCCTTTTCTGGGTGGCTAAAGATCAGTCATCAATATGTACCCAAACCAAATCTACAGGAGTCACAAATTCAAAGAACGATTTTTTTTCTTTTTTAAATTTCAAATGTTTTTTTCCTGCTCATCTGAATTTGGAAAGGAAGGAACAAGGAAAAATTTTTACTTTCCCCTCTTGACTAGCCACTACAGGTAGAGACTTGGGAGAGCTGCCTTTGTAAGAATATTCTTTTCCTACCAGCTTCTGCCTGTTCTGTTCTCCCAGAATTGTGTCTGCAGGTCCCAGAGCGAGTGAAGTGGCTCAGAATATCCGCCAACTATGCCAAAATGAAGGGGAGAAAAAATTATATTTTCCTCAATCCTCATAGGTTGGTAATTGGGACAGACTCCTGTAACAAAAGACAAATTAACAAGAGACAGCAAGTTTATTAACACGTACAACGCACATCGCAAGGCCAAAAAGTAACTCCAAGTAGTGGCTTAAAACTCTGGTTTTTATTATCACCTTCAACAAATAGCAATTCATTTTAGAGAAGTGATAGGACAAAGGAAAGCAGTCCCAGGCTTCCAAGGGTGGGAAAATGTATGGGGAAGGTAAAGGTATGGGGAAGGTAAAGGTATGGGGAAGGTAAAGGTATGGCGAAGCTAATGGGGCAAAGTCTGCTTGCAGATTCCTCTGGTGCCATCTCTGAGCTGATGTGGTTGTAAAGGAGAATTTACATCCTGTTTTTAGGCAGGAACAAGGGGGAGGATAGAAAGACCTTTTGTTTTTGTAATTCTCTGTTCTGCTTTTAGGCAAACAGAGGAAAGGTAGAGAGCTCCCCTGTATCCTAATTATCTTTAGTTCTCCCCAGTCCTTCATATTTTAAGGAGACATACTGTTTTTTTTTTTTTTTTTTTTTTGCAGTATATATAATAGCTAAATGTAATGTGGTATCCCAGATGGGATCCTAAAACAGAAAAGGTCATCAAGTAAAAGCTAAGAAAGTCTGAATGAAATAAGGACTTTAGTTGATAGCAGTGTATCAATATGGGTCCATTAATTTTAGCAAATGCACTATACTGATGTAAGATATTGCTCTATCTTTGCGGTTTCACTGTAAATCTGAAACTCATAAAAGTGAAGTTTACTAAATATAACTCTGCTTACATTCTTATACACATGTATCTTTAAGTGCAGCTGTAGGAAACATTCATTTTAAAAATGCTTTTTTAAAAAAATCGATATAATAATTATATGGATTTTTGGGGTACAGGAAAAATTCTTGAAAATGGAATTGTGGGATCCAAAAAGTATATGTATTTTAAACTTTGTTGTGCTTCCAATTTTATTCTGTAAGACTGTTACACAGCTAAGCTTTGCCTCAAGATGTAGAAGGAAGACGCTTTTGTTGGTTG
Source organism: Piliocolobus tephrosceles (assembly GCF_002776525.5). Taxonomy (NCBI): domain Eukaryota; kingdom Metazoa; phylum Chordata; class Mammalia; order Primates; family Cercopithecidae; genus Piliocolobus; species Piliocolobus tephrosceles. The sequence continues at coordinate 16,712,535 of NC_045442.1, forward strand.
CATACCGTGCCTGCTTATCATTTTAAACACTAAAACATGAATTCTGGGCTAGGCATGATGGTTCATGCCTATAATCCCATGCGTATAATCCCAGTGCTTTGGAAGGCTGAGGTAGGTGTATTGCTTGAGGCCACGAGTACAACCAGCCTTGGCAACGTAACAAGAACCCCTCCCTACAAAAAATAAAAATAAAAGGTCAGCTGGGCATGGTGGTATGCATCTGTAACTGGAGAGACTGAGGCAGAAGGATTGCTTGAGCCTTGGAGTTTGGGGTTACATTGAGCTATAATCATGTCACTCCACTCCAGCCTGGGTAACAGAGTGACACCCTGTCTCAAAAATAATAATAAAATAAGTAAATAATATATAAGTAAAATAAAATAAAAAATAAAAGAAAATAAAAAATAATAAAATAAAAATATAAAATAAAATAAGTAAAATAAGCCCACCCATGAATTCTGAAATTTTTCTATGGTCATGAAGCGTACTGCTATATCAAGACCCTTTAGACTTGATTCAATTTCAAATCCTCTGTGGCACAAATTTGCATGTGATTGTGTCTGTGTGTGTGTTATTAACTTTTTAAATAAATAAGACTTTTGTTTTTAGAAGTTTAGGTTTACAGAAAATTGAGCCAAAAGTACAGAGAATATTCACATACCTCTTCACCTTTTCCTACTCTCATTTCTACTGTTATTAACATCTTGCTTTAATTAATGTACATTTGTTAGAATTGTTGAGCCGGAATTGATACATTATTATTAACTAAAATCCATAATTTACATTAAGGTTCACTTTTTGTCTTGTACATTCTATGGGTTTGGACAAATATAGAGCACATGTATTCACCATTACAGTACAGAACCACTGCTCTAAAGATGTCATGTGTTCTACCTGTTCAACCCTTCCTTTTTAACTACAAACCCTTGGCACCCACAGATTTTTTTTTTTTTTTTTTTTGAGACAGAGTCTCTCTGTCACCAGGCTGGAGTGCAGTGGCACGATCTTGGCTCACTGCAACTCCGCCTCCTGGGTTCAAGTGATTCTCCTGCCTCAGCCTCCCTAGTAGCTGGGACTACAAGCACATGCCACCTCTCCCGGCTAATTTTTGTTTTTTTAGTAGAGATGGGGTTTTACCATGTTGGCCAGGATGGTCTCGATCTCCTGACCTCGTGATCCGCCTGCCTTGGCCTCCCAAAGTGTGGGATTACAGGTGTGAGCCACTGCGTCTAACCTCCCACTGATCTTTTAATTGTCTCCATAGTTTTGCCTTTTGCAGAATGTCATATAATTGGAATCATACGATATGTATGTAGCCTTTTTAGACTGACCCTTTTCACTTAGCAATATACAGTTAAGTTTTTTTCCTTGTCTTTTTTTATGGCTTCATAGTTTACTTACCACTTTTTAACACCGACTACTTCTTAACACCGGATACTGTTCCGTTGTCTGGACGTACCACAGTTTGTTTATCTGTTCACCTATTGAAGAACATCTTGTTTGTTCCCAAGTTTTGGCAATTTAGGAATCAAGTTGTACAAACATTAATGTGGTGGTAACATATGGAAGGAAGGGAAGTGTTCTGTAGTTCTGTGATTAGATCATAGTTTTATGATTAGCTCTTAGTGACCCCGTGTCCCTAGGATGTGACCTTTACAAGTTCTCAGTTTTGTTTTATTTACCTCTTCGATGAGACAAGAAGGCTAGTGGGGGCTGGCGTTGGGTGTTTGCCTTCCACCAAGTCTGTTAGACTCTGGTAAGATAGTTTCTCTTGAGAACAGACATTGTTTAGAGGAAAAGAATGCTTTGGGCATATTTCATAGCGGCTACCTTATTTTCCTTTTAAAAAAATAGGCCAGGTGCAGTGGCTCACACCTGTAATCCCAGCACTTTAGGAGGCCAAGGCGGGTGGATCATGAGGTCAGGAATTCAAGACCAGCCTGACCAACATGGTGAAACTCTGTCTCTACTAAAAATGCCAGAATTACCTGGGCGTGGTGGTGCATGCCTGTAATCCCAGTTACTCAGGAGGCTGAGGCAGGAGAATTGCTTGAACCTGGAAGGCAGAAGTTGCAATGAGCCGAGATTGCACCACACCACTGCACTCCAGCCTGGGTGACAAAGCGAGACTCTGTCTCAAAAAAAAAAAATTAGATACTGGGTTTCGCTATGTTGTCCAGGCCGGCCTCAAACTCCTGAGCTCAAATGATTCTCCTGCCTTGGCCTCCCAAAGTGCTGGATTACAGGTGTGAGCCACTGCACTCTGTCAATAGTGGCTACTTTTCTGTGCCACCTGCCAGAGTAGTAGGGAAAATTTTCACTTTGAGCATCTAGTAGTGATCCTGGAGGTGAAACTCACAAAAGTTTAGGAACCCCCTCTAAGGCTGGGTCCCCCTGGCAATTTTAACACTCAAACTTGTCCACACTGAGCCTCCAGCTATTCTTTAATTACAGTTTAGGGTTTCCAGTACCAGTTACCGGGTACCGGTTCCCAAGGAGGTTTCTGCTTCCGGGCTGCTTCTCTGATAAATTATAATGCTTTCTATCTGCCTTATGTGTCTCTTCAGTTTTGGGGATGGTGGTTTGTCCTGTGACTTCAATTATCTGATAGATCTTAGGAAGAGTTGTTGATTTTCAATTTGTTCTTACTTTTTGTTGTGAGGACGGAATGAGGATTTACAAGCTCCTTACAAAACAGACCAGAAATCAGATTTATATGTGTATTTTAAAGATACTGAGTTTTCTTCTTTCTTCTTGGTTAATTTGAAGTCATTAATGTAGTTTGCTGAGAGTACTTCTTAAGTATCATTAATTTATTAACACTGAGCTGTGTGTTTTACCATGTAATGAATAAATTTCTGGTTTGCCGTAATTTCTTTTCAGGATATGAAATCTGTCACCTTTGTTTTTTGATCAGATTTTCTATCAGTGTCTTCCATGGCTTTTCGAATGCTTTAATTAACAAGTAAGGTACAAATGCCTTCTCTTTCTACTCTGGCTATAAGAGGACGACCCATTGGGATGTGTACAGAAGGGAATAATGTCGTAATTGAACACCATCTTTTGTGACTCATGTCCTCATTCCCCATTAGTAAGAGGTATCTCAAAGCTCCCTGAGTATCAAAGATGCAGATGAATGGATGAGAATCTACATTAGAAGCTCTCATGAGGTCGTGTTTTCTGGTTACATTTGATGGCTATTTAAACCTTCACTTTTATTAAGTATCTTGATACAATATATGATGTAAGAGACTCTTATCATGGGGAGGAGAGTATGTGCTCTTTCATGATTTGCTCACGTGAAGACCTAGATCCATTCTTCCTTCTTCCTTTATTTAACACGTTTGTCACATAATCTATATGTCAGACAGGATCCTAGATATCGGAATCTGAAGAGATAAAGATGTAGTCGTTAACCAAGAGGATTATTTCTGATCCAGTGCTTTAGTGCATTGCACACAGTAATGCTCAGTAATGTCTTTTTGGATGAATGGCTCTGGGAGTCAGTAGATTGGTGCTTCCACTACCATTCTGTATTGTGGGATTTGATTTCTCTATGCATTTGTGTCTCTGTTTGTAAAATGAGGATGTTAATATTTGGATTGTTTTGCCTCACAGATTTATATGAACATATTCAACATGTTGAATTCATTTATTTCAACATAGGCATGGACTCTGGTATTCATTTAAGTGTAAGACATATATAGCAGTGAATCAGGTGGGAAGAACGACAGGAAAACAGACCTGTGCACAGATAATTTATAATATTATATGTAGATGCTCTAATAGAGCTATATGAACAGTGTACTCTGATGATATATTAAGATAAAACTGCTGATTTTGCATGAAGTATATGGGGAAGGCTTCTTAGAAGAAGTAACAGTTGAATTGCATTGAAAAAGAGGAGATAGGAAAGATGGGGTAGGGAAAGCCTTTGCAGGCAGAGGGAAAAACATTTGCAAAGGTACCTAAGAATGAAAGGTGTTGGGTTTAGGGAAGCACTGGGACTTTGGGTGTGGCCGTTGAGGTTGAATAGTGAGCAGTAGAGTGGGATTCCAGGCAGTAAAGATCAGGTGTTTGGAAGTTTCTAAACATGAAATAACCAGCTTGCTTTTTTAACTAACTGCTATGTAAAGAATGCCCTTGGGATAGAAGGAAACTAGAACTAGATAGGAGGGTTTTGTCATTATTGAGTGTCTAAGTTAGGGCAGAGATAACAGCTTCAGAGGAAGGGCAGATTGCAGAGATATTTTTTAGAGGTTTGAGCAGTTTGATGGTCCTTTGGAGGGAGAAAAAAGTGGGAACTCAAGGGTGATCCTGCAGGTACTATCTTGAGAACTAGGTAGGTAGATGATGACACCAATGACAGAAGACCTTTCATACAGGGAGTAGGGAAGGGAAATTGATGAGCTCACTTTCTAAAAGTTGAGTTTGAGATGCTTGTAGTAGAGCCTCTTGACAGAGTGGCCCAGAACTGCCGGTAGAACTGTCTGCTATGTTGGAAATGTTCTGTGTCCACTGTCCATTATGGCACTAACTAGCCACATGTGGCTCTCGAGCACTTGAAATATAACTTCTGCAACTGAAGAACTGAATTTTACATTTTCTTTAGTTTCAATCAATTAAAATTTAAATAGCTGCTTGTGGCTAATGGCTACCATTTTGGACCACACAGGTCTGATAAGTATTGGTTGGAAATACTGGTCTGGAAAGAGTGCTAGAGGTAGAGTGATTAGCCTCCGTGGGACTGGGAGGTTTCGTAGGATGCTGAACTTTCAGTGCTAAAACTGACAAAATCCCAGACAAAGCATGATTCTTATTAACCCTAGCTAGAGGTGTTACTGGCTTGTAGTTATGAACTTTACTTGTCACATTTCTGAAACAACTAAGTCTACTCAGCTGCCTGTTGGGCTGGCTATGTCATGATTTGCAGCTTGGAAAGAAAACTTTTCTTGGCGTTGAGGAGTTAGAAAATAGAAAACCAGCATGATTCTTGAAACACATGCTCTGCCTGCTATTCTCCTTGTTTTCTCCACCATCTTCCTTTTTCTTCCATTCTATATTGTTATGTTACAGCCCACTTTGGCTGTACATTGGAATTACCTGGGGCTCTCACTTCTAAATGTATATATGTGTGTGTGAGTGTATGTGTGTGTGTGTGTGTGTGTGTGTGTGTATGTGTCTGTCTATCTGTCTATCTACCTATCTATCTACCTATCTATCTATCTATCTATCTATCTATCTATCTATCTATCTATCTATCTATTTGGATGCCCTGGATCTACCCCAGAATAGTTAAATCAGAATCTTGAAGCAGGAGGGGCAAGGCATCTATAGGATTTAAAAGCCCCCCAGGTGATTTCAGTGTGTAGCCAGGATTGACAAGTACAGCTCTCAGAAATGCTTTTACTTCTTTGCCACCTTTCTTTACTGCAACACATTGTTTGCAGTTGATCTTTAACCCCCTTTCCCCTCCCTTTATTTGGTGGAGGATAGAAGTACCCTGGAAATTTTTCCCGTCTGCCATGCAGGACAAAAGTAAGCCTGAGGCTGAGGGCATTAGGGAATAGCCTAACTTCTTTTGTTGTAAACACAGGATTTGATGTACTTTCCTGTATCAGTAATAATAACCATGGCTAACATGTTTTGAACAGTTAATATGCCCAAATACTCTTATATATGTTAACTCATTTACTCTTAGTAACAACACATGAGAGATGTGTAATTATTTATTCCTATTTTCCAGATGAGGAACCTGAGAGTCAGAGAGATTATCTGATTTGCCCAAGGTCCCCTAGCCAGTAAGTGCTCAGGCTGTCATTAGGATGCGCTTTTTAATTACTGTCCTATATAACCTTATAGTACAGTGAAATATACTATACCTGTAAATGTGAGAGATGAAGTCTTCTTGAGCTCTCAAGCTGCAGGTATCTTTCATATGCCGAGAATTGGTTAGATTCATCTGTGTTTTTTGTTTTGTTTTGTTTTTTTTGTTTTGTTTTGTTTTTTTGGAGACAGAGTCTTGCTTTGTTACCCAGGCTGGAGAGCAGTGTTATGATCTTGGCTCAATGCAACCTCCACCTCCTGGGTTCAAGTGATCCTCCCACCTCAAGCCTCCTGAGTAGCTAGGATTACAGGCATGTGCTGCCACACCTGGCTAATTTTTTTTGTATTAGTATAGATGCAGTTTCACCATGTTGTCCAGGCAGGTTTTGAACTCCTGACCTCAAGTGATTCCCCCGACCCTGGCCTCCCAAAGTGTTGGGATTACAGGCGTGAGCCACCGTACCTGACCAGATTAATCTCTTTAGCATTGGCGAGTTCAGGATTTGGCGGATGTCTCTGATGGAATCACTTGAGCTCTGCAAGCTCAGTTTTTAAAATTTTCAGACTGCAAGCCAGTTCTGAAACAAGAAGGCAGCTTTCTCTGCGACCCCGTAACATTGCCAAAGAAGAAGCTGAATAATATAGATCACTTCAGGTTTTGCCAGTTTTGCTGAGGTTAGGGTTAGGAGTCTACTATGATACATACGTGTGTGTATGTGCGTGCATGTCTGTACGTGTTGTTTATGGTAGTGAGCTTGGTTTTATTAGCAAGGGTTGAATTCTTCTCATACTTTCCTTTCCTTTCCTTATACCTTACTTTAAAGTTGTACATAGTCACAAGAAAGCATATTTTCTGTGATTTTCATTAAAATATGATAGTTCAAAGATTCTTAATTAATTCTTTTCATAAATACCCAGTAATTGGGAGCCTACAATGTTTCATCTGGGTTCTATTGGCAGTATAATGGAAGAATAGTATTGGTATTTTAAAAAAGACTTCAAAACCATTATCTGATGTTTTAAATAGAAAATATTTCTTTTTTTTTTTTTTTTTTTTGAGACGGAGTCTCGCTCTATCGCCCAGGCTGGAGTGCAATGGCCGGATCTCAGCTCACTGCAAGCTCTGCCTCCCGGGTTTACGCCATTCTCCTGCCTCAGCCTCCCGAGTAGCTGGGACTACAGGTGCCCGCCACCTCGCCCGGCTAGTTTTTTGTATTTTTTAGTAGAGACGGGGTTTCACCGTGTTAGCCAGGATGGTCTCGATCTCCTGACCTCGTGATCCGCCCGTCTCGGCCTCCCAAAGTGCTGGGATTACAGGCTTGAGCCACCGCGCCCAGCCCATAGAAAAGATTTCTTTAATGTCAATATGAGATCATTGAGGATCATGGTTTTTTATTTCTTTTTCTTTTCATTTTTATTTTTATTTTGGAGATGGAGTCTTGCTCTGTTGCCCAGGCTGGAATACAGTGGTGCAATCTTGGCTCACTGCAACCTCTGCCTCCCGGGATCAAGTGATTCTCCTGCCTCAGCCTCCTGAGTAGCTGGGATTACAGGTGCGCACTACCATGCACAGCTAATTTTTTTGTATTTTCAGTAGAGACGGTGTTTCACCATGTTGGTCAGGCTAGTCTCGAACTCCTGACCTGATGATCTGCCCGCCTCAGCCTCCCAAAGTGCAGGCATTACAGGCATGAGCCACTGCACCCGGCTGAGATCATGGTTTTATAAGCCGTTATTGTTCATTCTCTATGTCTGTAAAGCAGTTTAGCAATAATAGAACATTAAATCAATTTTGGTTTTCAACTTCTTCTACAGATACTTTTAAATGTCAAGTAACCTAAAATCAAAGTCTCTTAATAGAATACTTGTATATCTATTTTTTGAAACAATTTAAGATATAGTAATAAGATATGGGATCATGACCATAGACTACCCAGTGGTGGTGTAAGTGAATATTTTTAGAAGTTATTACTTAGTTCTTGTTTCTTTCTGTTAAAAAGGTGAGGACACGTTTCATTGGTTTTTCACCTCCAAAGACGATTTAGTTTATACTTAGCTTTTGGGGTATGTGTGATAGGGCTGACGAAGAGCTGGTGTTCAGAGGGCTTCATTCTAGGTCAGTCAAATCTTTTTCTGTTAAAATTGTTTTGTTTTGTTTTGTTTTTTGAGATACAGTCTTGCTCTGTTGCCCAGGTTGGAGTGTGCAGTGGTGCGTTCTTGGCTCACTGCAACCTCTGCTTCTCAGGTTTACATGATTCTCCTGCCTCAGCCTCCTAAGTATCTGGGACTACAGGCAAATGCTACCACGCCCGGCTAATTTTTGTACTTTTAGTAGAGGCAAGGTTTTGCCATGTTATCTAGGCTAGTCTTGAACTCCTGACCTCAGGTGATCTGCCCTCCTTGGCCTCCCCAAGGGTTGGGATTACCGGCGTGAGCCACCACGCCCAGACTGTAAATGTCATTATTTTCAGAAGAACTATATCTTTCCATGTACACATTCACCTATTTTATGGACTAATTTTCAAGGTTTCTTTTGGGATGTGGCTTCAATAAAATTGTCCATTAATTCTTGTTTAAGTGGTTCTGGTACACTAATAAAACTTCTGGACATTGGTGGTATAATGTCATAAATATTAATCAATTTGAATTTGGATTTTAGGACTTTGGTGCCACCATCACAGTAGCCATTCTGAACCCTTTCGATCACCATGGGAAAAAACAAGGCATGTGCTTTACCATGTTAAATGTCTGTTTCTGGGGTGTTCTTTGCCCTAGTGGTTAGAATTGTACATTTCTGGAATTAAGGACCAGATTATTTGGGATGTTCTTGCAGCCACTGGTTTCAGATTTTTTATTTCTGTTTCTAGATTATTCATAGAAATAGGAAGCTCTGTTTTTTTTTTTTTCTTAAAAGAAAAACTTAGGGTTTTTTTTTTTTTTTTTTTTGGTAGATAAATCCATAAAGACAAAAGTTCAAATTGTGACCAGCCAGGGCAAAATAGCAAGACCCCATCTCTACAAGAAATTTAAAAATTTAGCTGGGCATGGTAGCATGTGCCTGTAGTTCCAGCTGCTCAAGAGGCTGAGGTGGGAGGATTGTTTTGAGCCCAGGAGTTCGAAACTGCAGTGAGCTATGATGGTGCCACTGCACTCCAGCCTAAGTGACAGAATAAGACCCTGTCTGTTAAAAAAAGAAAATCAACCTGATGATTCACTGACTTTCTCGTGCCAGTCAAGGTGCCGGCCCTGGGGTGAGCCACAGTTTTAGACTTACTTCACATGTTCTGCTCTGTCATTGATCTTAGGCCATTCTTTTTCTTCTCACTTAATGTGTTCAAAACTTTATATTCTCAACTGTAGGGATACCTAAAAATGGTGCTTTGATTAAAGATGAATGTGGGGATTTAGGGGTGTTTTTTTTTTTTGGTCAATAAAATATTTTAAGTATACAACTGTCCCCCCTACGTAGTGTATAATATTTCCAAACAGTTTAACATATCTTCCCCATTTAGTGAAATGAGTCTGAATTTCTGGTTGTGACTGACAATCTTATCTGAAAATAGTTCTTAGCTGAATCCTTCATAAATTTTTTGCTTTGTGAATAAAGCAGACGTGTGACATTGAGTCAAGTGTGCAAACCTACTCTACTTTCTACAGGCGGATTTTCTAAATAAACCTCTGATTATAGTACCACAGACTAATAGTGCTAGGAGGAACTTCAGGGAACACCTGCCCGAATGCTTTCACAGGACCAAGTGCTGAGCATCAGAAAGGAGAAATCGCTTGTCATATGTCACCTCTCCTGGCTGGTGGGTGTTTCTAATGACCTAGGGAGAACTACCTGGTTCGTGGGTGTTCCTAATGACCTAGGGAGAACTGAAACTTAATTTGGTGGGCTCACATCTGCTTTTTCTTCCTTACTGTTAAAAGCAGGAGCCCAGCCAGGTTTGGTGGCTCATGTCTGTAATCACACTTTGCGAGGCCAAGGCAGGAGGATCGCTTGAGCCCAGGAGTTTTGAGACCAGCCTGAGCAACATAGTGAGACCCTGTCTCTACAGAATAAAAAAATAAAAGCAGAAGCCCCTTTTCTGCTGCCTCTTCTCCACTCTACCTCAACCTAGTAAGAAGACAATGGGGGTTAGGTGGATTCCCCAGGTTTCCCCACAGTAAACTTTTGACAGTGTTGTAATGTTGCTTTCCTTTTTTCTTTTAGCAATAGGCGAATATGAAGACCTTAGAGCAGAGAACCAGAAAACAAAGGAGAAGGTTTGTACTTTACCCTTTTTCCCCCCTTTGTTACATGTGTAAAAGCCTAGGCGGCATAGTGCATTGTTCAGTCACCAATTTCAGTTAAATGTGAATGAGGGTTGTTTTTTTTCCTTTTCTTCCCTTTTCTCTTGCATGTGTGGTTCAAGCTAATACCAACTCCAGGCTCCAGATGGTAAAGAATAGCAGGCATGCCACAGTGGGTGCAGCTCTGGGAGATTAACTACATGGCTAAATGTGCAGCAAGGCACCAGGCCAAGCAACTCAAGTCCCCAGGAATCGTACTTTTCCCCTAACAGTCAGATTTGGGATTCTGTCAGTGAAATTGAACGCTTGATACATGTACTTTGGGACCTAGACACATTGGATCCTGGAGAAAACTCTTCGTAATTAGTTATTGGTGTTTTGCCCCAATACCTCCATAAATCTTTGTATGTCTGCTTCTTCTATTTATATGAATAATACACCGGAAGTTGAGAAGCATCCACTGTGAAGGTGGGGAAGTCTGGTGAATATTTTCAGGGGCTCTGTCAGTTTTGTTTTAACTGTTAAATAATTGAATTCTACTTACCTTACAAAATGTATCCTTCTTATCACTGAAAATATCTTAAGGTTTGTGAATGCTTGCTAATATATATAGCTAATAAAAAATACATATATATATGGTTTTTTTCCTTGTAAATTTAGGGAGCAGACAAATGGAAGAACAGGCTAAGGTCAGAAACGTAGAGGGACTGAATAGCAAATGAAAAATAGAGATGAAGCCAACTGCCTATTTTTGGTTTTAGATGCAAACAAAATTTACTTTAAAAAATTACTTTGTTGGGTAGGCCAAATATTTCAGAACATAATATCCCTGGTCGAAAATTAGTAAAACAGGTCCTTAGTCGATATTAAGGAAGAAGATAGCCATCACTGCTATAAACTGTGAAACCTCATTTTTAAAATTTCCGAATAAGAGCTATAATAAAAACTGGCAGCAAGCTAAATACTTGTAAAATGTATGAGATATTTGGGATCCCTTATTGGGCTCTGTAGAATTATATTTAACTTTTTCACTATTAATTTGCCACCTATATAGCTGTAGTATGGTTGGTGATATTAATGGTAAGTACTCTAGTTCAAAGCAGATTATAATGGATTTTTAGATCATTATTTTTCGCCAGTTTTAAGGCTCCTTTGCTCATTTGTAACTAAATCCTTGGTGTTCTGTGAAATCCTAAGTTTCTTCTCTTGCCTTCATCAGGTCATTCAGGGAATGGTAGGTGGAGGTGATAAAAACATCCATGTTAGAAGAGGCTGGTGCATACATACATAATATGGTAAGAAGCACTTTGGGAGGCTGAGGTGGGAGGATCACTTGAGACCAGGAATTCAAGACCAGCCTGGGCAACATAGTGAGACCCCCATCTTTACAAAAAAGTTAAAAAATTAATCAGGCATGGTGGCATGCACCTGTAGTCCCGGCTACTTGGGAGGTTGAGGCAGGAGGATCCCTTGAGCCCTAAAGGTTGAAGCTTCAGTGAGCCATGATTGCACCACTGTGTTCCAGCCTGGGCAACAGAGTGAGATCTTGTCTCAAAACACACACACACACACACACACACACACACACACACACACGCACACACAGCAGCAGCAGAGTGAGATCTTGTCTCAAAACACACACACACACACACACACAGCAGCAGAGTGAGATCTTGTCTCAAAACACACACACACACACACACACACCAGCAGAGTGAGATCTTGTCTCAAAACACACACACACACACACACACACACACACACACAGAATAAGAAAGTCATTGAAAATAGTAGTTTGGCAAGATTTCTAATTCCAGCCCTATAACCGTGCAAAATCACAAATGTCCTGAGGACATAAACAGGTAAGGAGGTTGTTCTTAGATCCTGGGCTCCTGATGCCCCAAAATTCCAAAGTAAACCTAGTGGGTAATGCTTAGGCTGGATAACTTGAGCATCTTGCTCTAAGATACTCAGCTGTTTTCCAGCTCTAGGAGAACAAAGAGGCTGAGATGATATCAGTCATTGAGTCTCTTTCATAGCTGCTTCTGACCCACAGGAAGAACAAAGCAAGTTGGAGGGGTTAATTCAGGAGCACTCTTTGACTTAACCTAGAAGGTAAGAGGAGGGAAAGCAAACAGGTGTCTTCATAAAATAGAGAAAGAAGGATGATAGAAGCAAATGAATAATGTAAGAGGAAGAAGATTAAATTTTTAAATTTATTCTTCTTTAATCCTTGCTTACTTGTAGACCTAGCAGTGCCCTAAAAATACATAGTAGATGCTCTGTAAACATCTATTGTTGCTGGAGATGATGGTTATTTAACTGACAGCCACTTTCTGCAGTGAGGTTTTAAGTGAATCATCCGTTAGGCAAGTGGAATTGTAGGTAAAATGCATTTGGTAAAAGGAGGATTATAAATTACCTCAGCCCATTAACTGTTTACATGTTTCTCTGCATAGAGTATGGTCTAATACTTTCGTGACATCTGTAGGCATTATTGACCTGCTTCTGTTGTAATTCTTTAAAAATAACTATTAACAGCAACGGGAAGAAAAGAAATGAAAGCAATATGGAATGCTGTGTGGTTGGGTAAAACAAAGTAGAGTGGTTTTAAGTTCATTGCACTCTGTTTATCTTCTGTTAAAAGACTAGCTTGCTTATTACTGCAGATTTTTCCTCAAAAAGGGGGGGGCTGTATTACAAAGGAGGGAAGCATATAATAAAAGCCTTTTATAGAGTGTAGAATGAGTAAAAGCAGCTTTAGTTCCGGAGGTGGTAAATGGAGAGCAGCATTTTCTCTGGGAAAGCACTCTCTTGTGCCTGGCTGGGTGAGCTTTGTCCAGTTGACATCAGCAAATACATATGGCCGTCCTTTCATTCGTGGCCCCAAACCAGAGTGCAGTTAAATTGTTTAGGGACAGCAAATTAAAGTAAGACTCCTTTTGCCATGGTTAATTTGATGTAGGGAAATTTAGAATGAACAGAGGAAGCAAAAAATTAAATAAATAAATTGCAAGGTATTTTTCCTTTCCACATGTCTACTATCTTTGTCACCAGGCCATGAACCTTATCAATGGGAGGAGGTGGTGGATGTGATTCCTTTAGTAAGATCTTTTCCTGCCCTGTTTGGAGTCTCTTGTGTTGGAACAAGTGGTCTGACATGGTGCTCTTCAGGGAAAGCAGTTGTTCAGAGGCTGCATGGATTAAGAAACTGCTATAGGACATCCATGCTCTCTCATCATCCCTGTCTCATGCTCCAAACAGCAGTGTGTCCGCTCCATTTCACAGAGGAGAGAACAGTACCGCAGGGCTTGAGTGAGTTTCCCAGTGTTACACAGATAATGGCAGAGTCTAGATTCAAACATGGGTCTTCTGAGCAAGATGTTCTTTTAGAAGCAGGTGAACAGTGGGAGCTTATTGACTGTTCTTCCACCAAGGTCCTAACTTTATTCCAATTCTGTATTGTTAGTGCATGAGTTTTCCACAGCAAATTATCAGACTGGATCCTTTTCTGGGTCATTTGTCTTTACCAACTATTGGTTTGTGTTGAAAAACTGAAAGTTGAATATAAATATCAAGTCAATCTTATGTCAAAACATTCACATATGTGTGTATATATGTATGTGTGTACTTGTATATATACATATAGATTCTGGCATAATGCATCCCAAGGATAAAAGCAGGAAATTTGGGATAGGGGGAATGGACCAGTGTTTTAATGGATCTTTTCTCTTTTTTTGCAGTTCTTCCATTTTAGGGAAACTGCTGACTCTTTTATGTTTTTTATCAGTGACTTTGAGGATGGAGTCAATCTGTTTGACTTTATAAGGAAAGCTCTTTTGAAGGGAAAACTTTTTATTGAATGCCTTCTGAGTACTGGGTTATAAAGAAAAATATATGAAGGTCCTACTCTTGAGTAAAACCACTCTAATGAGGACCCCAAGAAAGTTGACAAGTAACCACGATCAATTATGCTGCTCTGAGTGATTGCCTAGAGCATGGCTGGGCAATGGACAAAGAAAAAAGACAAGGTTCCTACTCTTTTCCATGTGATAAACTTTTACTAGTCTTTCATGCTTGGCTTAATAAATGTCACTTAGGTTTTTCAAAGTCTTCTCCCTCTCACAACAGAATTTATTGCCTTTTTGGTAATAAGACATCTGCATATTTCTTTATGTATGTATCACATTTATCAAGCAAAATTTATTATTATCAAAATATTAGAGTATAAGCAAATGGTGTGGGTTGCCTTAAAATGTAAACACAATGAATTTTTTCTTAACATCAAGATAAACGGGGATTATGGCAATAGTGCTACTAGCTACTTTCCATTATTTTTTGCCCATTTTCTAAATGGACTTAGCAGGATGTGAAAAAGTAAGAGACTATCATACTGAGGTGAACAACTCTTCAAATTTATATTTTTGGGGTATGGAAAAATAGATGACTATGTATTTTGCAGTCAACCAAATAAAATGGTTTACTTTGCTTGTGTAGTAATCACCATATTCAAATGTTAGTCATGCCTCCACAATTGAAGGGTATTCTCTTATGACTCACTCAGGATCTTTGTCATAATCGTGTGGGTTTTTTTCCTATATGGGGGGAAAAGCGTCATTGAGCTTTGAATGGAATAGCTTTCACGTTTCTCAGAGTGGTGGGGGTGGGGCTGTGTGTGGAGAGTGCATAAAAAGAAGGAAATCTGTATAATAGAAGAATGTCTGCCTTTAAATAGTAAGTATTTATGTTTAGTATTATGTTCTGAGATCAAGTTTTGAAATGCATAAATGTTTAAGTGGCTGATTAGAAGTCGTTTGGGTGAGCTACTGTAACAGTGCATCAGGCGGTTCTGTCAGCTTGCCAGGAACAATGAATGAAAAGAGAATGAGACAGACACTTTCCAAGACTTACGTTTCAAGAAGCAGGATATATGATACTGTTTGCATCTTGGCTCAGTTGTCTATTGTTGAAATTTCTTCCTCTTGTGTAATATTCAGAGATGAAGGTCCCAACGTATTTTATTAAAAGAAAAAAATCAATAAAGAAGCCACTTTAAAGAGCAAGATATGCATCCATTATGCTAACTGTTCATGCATAATACATCCACGTACATGCAGTTTCTTTGAGACAGAGTGGCAAGTGGTTGTGCCAGAGAAAAAGTAATTACTTAGCAGTTTGAAAGTGAAAATGAGTCTCTTATTAACAGCAATCTATCTAGAAACAAAGAGCAAGGATCTCTGTTCTGATGACATGTGTTTCCATCTAACACACAATACCTAGAATTTGGGGAATGCTGCAAGACAGCTTTGAGGGCAGCTACCACTTCTTTTTTGCCTGTGAAAATTGGAGGGAAAGAACTTTGAATTGGAAGAAAGAAGAACACCAAAAGAGAAAGAGAGTGAAAGGAATTCCATCCTAGTGGGAATGATTTAATGTGTCCTATTCTTTACGGATAAGAGTGTAGAAATCCAGAAAGCACAGTGCTAGCCAGACTTACACAGGTGGAGCAGTAGAATCGTTGATTACTATTAAAAATGAATTGATGGTCCCTTCACTGTATGCCGAGGACTCTAAAACAGGTAAACAGGTAAATTACACACAGTTCTGATGCTGGGCATGTTTAAATCTTTAACTGTTGTAACTGGACATTAATGAACTTCAAGAAAAATGGTGTAGCGTTAAACTTCTTCAGATTTAGTGGCATTGTAGCCTCTGCTGTACGTTCCTTAGGAAATGGGTACATACTTTGTTCAGTTCTGGTTTGGCAGTATTTCTCACATTATATCAGGCGTCCTTATGAATTGCTTACTTCATTTGTTGATCTTTCGTGGTAGATCATAAGTTTTTGTGAGAACAGATTGTCTATTGTGTTCATGTATTGTGCCCAGTGTTTAACATGGTGGCTGGGTTGTGTGAGGCTGTATAAATTTGTTCAGTTCTCAGAGAAAGGAAATAATGACATTCAATGATTATAGTAGATACTTGCTTAAAAGTCTGATTCAGTCAACTGTAATGTACTTGCCGACATATAGTTTGTCCCCTATCTTGGTATTGTGCATATGCGGTGCATATATGCACTTCTTGGGCCCCGAACTGCCCTATGTATAGGCTAGCAACCCTCTGATGCATTTGTGCACCAGGAAGACAAGCATGAATATTTATGTTAGTGGAAGTTAGATACAATTCAGAATGTTGAGGTTTTTCTTGCGTAACATATACGTACAACAGAATATAAAGATGTCTTGGTGTCTATACCAGTTATCTATACTTCTGCTGAGCCCTTTGAAGCAGACATTTTAATGTTGATGGTAGTTGGATGAATATGTGAGAGAGGGATGAATAACTGAGCTGCCCATTTTGGGGAGTGGGTGGTACGAGGAAGATACTAATTCACACTGGAAAGGCTATTTCTCTGCAAGTCAGTCTGCCAAACCTCAGAAATCCTGGTTTAGTTTCAGAAGCCAGGTATCTGCCTGGATGAGGTTCAAGGAAGAGATCTGGAAAATAGCCAGGGCTTCTAATATTAAGGGCTTTCAAAACCAGCAAGGCCAACCTCCGGTCAATTCATCCCTTCATAAAGAGCCAAATAGAGACTCTAGAGTAGATGTAATGTTATCCAGCTTGCTTACATGAGCCAGCAGTTGTGCCACTGGGTTCTACCCCAGCCTTGAGCTACAGAGAATCGTTGGGCATCATAATTAAGTGATGTAGGCCCAAGAACATCTGTTGCTATTGCAAAGTCTTCATGAGCAATTCTCACACAAAAAGAAGCAGTTTTTACAAATGGTGCAGCTGCGTGAGCAGGGTAGAGGAAGGGGTGGGATGGGTGAGGGGCTTCTGTGTGGTGTAAAGATGAAACATCCTTCCAAAAAGGCCCGTAATCCTGGCTGACTTCCCTCTGTTGGTAGAATGAGAGAAAATTTGCAAGATTCTTTTCTGGGTTCACCTAAAAAGATGAAATAAGTGGGTGTTTGGATTTCTGCTTTTAGTAAATGCGTACATCCTCCATATTTTGCTCAGTTCTGGTTCAGAATAAGTAAGCTGCATTTGCAGCATGTGTAGACTCTCCCCACCCCCAACTCACACCCCTTTCAGCATAACAGATGGTAAATTCTGTGGCTGCCAGTTCTAGCATAATGTGGTTGCAGAAAATAGAAAGCAAAGCAACATGAAGACCCCTGATAGAACACAGCTGGGGATGGGAGACAGCTTGTGAATCTGCTGATGATAACCATAGGATTAGTGTGAACACATATAGCTGGACTAGAAATGGGCTACCTGCATGTTGGAATAAAACTGATGTTGAGACCTGTTATTAACCTGAGCTTGTCTCCCTGGGCCTTAATAGCAGAGAGCATGGACCTAATGTGTTTCTTCTGGGCAACTAGTACAAGCCTACCTAAAATTGTCATGCATCGTATTAGTGGTTGTGTATGATGTCAACTGGTGGCCTTTTTCAGATTTGACTAGATAGAGCACCATTCCTATTTAATGCTTTTGTCATTCAAAGTCTCACTAAAAACTCTGGCTGTTTGACTGAAGCAAGAATTGAATAAACCTCTAATTCCTTTAGGTAGAGCTTTGAGAGCTACATAGAGGGAACCAAGTGACATTAAGTCGGAAGCAACACTCCCAAGTACCAGATTTTACATGGAGACAGTTTTTTACAAGACATCTCACATTTTTCAGATATGCCAGATTAAGAAACATTAAAGTAATTTGAAAGTAAAGCACCAGGTATATTTCACTTGGCAATCATGACTCAGGAGTTTGAGCCTAGTCAGAAACTAGGTTTCTTTTTGTGCCTTATGCTATACTGTGCATTGTTGGAGGAAGGTAGACAGACTGGTAGGGGTGGTGGGGAAGTCCAGAGCAAACAGAAGCCCATTCTAGAAAATGACAGGAACATTCCTGAAACTGCTGGCCAGACGTCTCCTATCATTAAGGGTTACAATGTCTAATGTAGTCCCCTTGGGTTGAGGAAGGAGCTAAGAAAAGCCTATATGCGAATTTAGAACTCTACTATTTAGAATGTTAAACACCAAAAAACCATAAATGTTGTTGGTTTAAGCTGGAACTACAGACTGTGTTAGACAGAATTATTATTATTTTTTACAGAGGATGGGGTTGCCACAGGAAAACCTTAATCAAAGAAATGCCTTCTCCTTTAGGAAATAAGTTTAGGTCTGGCCTAACTCATTTTGACTGCATGGGGGATCCTGAGTCAGGATTTAGTAACCAGATTTGCTAATCTAACACTGTGTACTTGCTTCATGTTCTCTTGCCAGAATACATTTACCCATATGAGCAGGGACAGTATGACATTTCAGTGGTTCTTTAGCGACTAAAGGGGAAAACTGAACTGCAAGCTTCTTTCTTTGTTATTTTTAAAATATTTTGAAAGGACAGAAAAGGGCAGAGGATAGTGTAACAAATACCCATTGCACAGAACTGTTAGTTCTCTTGAAATTCAAAAACAAGGAATGCAGCAGATACAACTGAAAGTTCTCACCATTTCTTATCACATTCCCCTCCCTGTCTCCTAAGAGACAACTACTGTCATAAATGTTATATATTTCTTCTCATTTCATATTATTATTATTATTATTATTATTATTTTGAGACAGAGTCTCGCTCTATTGACCAGACTGGAGTGCAGTGGCATGATCTTGGCTCACTGCAAGCTCCGCCTCCTGGGTTCATGCCATTCTCCTGCCTCAACCTCCTGAGTAGCTGGGACTATAGGCGCCCGCCACCACGCCCGGCTAATTTTTTGTATTTTTAGTAGAGACGGGGTTTCACTGTGTTAGCCAGAATGGTCTCGATCTCCTGACCTCCTGATCTGCCCGCCTCTGCCTCCCAAAGTGCTGGGATTACAGGCATGAGTCACTGCACCTGGCCTCATTTCATATTTTTATATATACTAGATGTATCATAAAACATATATAAATATATGAGATGCTTTTGTGCATGTAAGATATTATTAGATATATCTGATATATCTTCTGCAACTCATTCAAAATGATTTTTTTGTTGTTTTTTTTTTTTTTTTTTAGACAAAGTCTCACTCTGTCATCAGGCTGGAGTGCAGTGTTGTGATCTTGGCTCACTGCCACCTCTGCCTCGTGGGTTCAAGTGATTCTCCTGCCTCAGCCTCCCGAGTAGCTGGGACTACAGGCATGTGCCACCACGCCCAGCTAATTTTTGTATTTTTAGTAGATATGGGGTTTCACCATGTTGGCAAAGATGGTCTAGATCTCTTGACCTCGTGATTGCCTGCCTCGGCCTCCCAAAGTGCTGGGATTACAGGCTTGAGCCACTGCACCCGGCCAACATGATGGTTTTTAACATATATGTTGATACGTATGGCTTTATTCATTCATTTTCACTGCTCTGTAGTGTAGTATATGAACATACCATGATGTATTATTATTAAAAATGTGGAACATTTTTGTATATGTTATATATTACTAGAGATTCTCTGGGTATATACACCAGGAAGTAGAATTGCTGAATCATAGGAAAGTATGTATTCAATTTTGATAGAAGTTTATTTCCAAAGTAATTATACCAATTGACACATCCATCAGTGGTCTGTGAGAGTGCCTGTCTCCCAGTATCAGATTGTTTTCAGTTTTTGCCAGTCCAATAGGTGAGACTATCTCATTGTTTTAATCTGGATTTTTCACATTATCTGACATCATAATTTTTTAGCTGTTGAAAATTGGAATTAAGAACATCCAAAGGGATGAAATTCCAATATATTTATCTGGCAGGTTAGCAATCAAATATAATTTAAAATTGTGCTTTATTCATAAGGCACTCTTAGGGAATAAGGTATTCCCAAGATATTACATTTTAAATTACTACTGTAATAGCTAGAAATTACTTTCTAATGTTTTAGCTACTTGTGAAAATCTTGTTATATATCCCTGTTTTATGAAATTCAACATATACTGAATTCAGTCCTTATAATAATAAACATTAGGTTTTTAAAAAAAATTCATTAATGCTTCCAGGGCCTGTCGATACTGGAGATATTTGTTTCTATACCAGGTACCCTAAAAGGTCCTTATGCTCTAATGGTTATTTTTGCCTTTTATGGTCTTACCTCCCAAAGTCTTTTCAGTGAATTTTCTCACCTTTTTAAATTAAAAATCAGTTTATATAAATGATAATGTGCTTAGTATGGAATATTTTATCTTCTCTCCTTTTAATTTGGTACCTTCCTCTATTCAGAATTCTGAGGACACATGGATCATGTTTTCTTGGGTGAGAGTGTGTGCCATGTGGCTGTCTCTTGCCCTCATGCAGTAGTCTTTTTTTTGAGTCAGAGTCTCGCTCTGTTGCCCAGGCTGGAGTGCAATGGTGTGATCTTGGCTCAGTGCAACTTCCGCCTCCTGGGTTCAAGCAATTCTCCTGCCTCAGCCTCCCAGGTAGCTGGGATTATAGGTGCCCACCACCATGCCTGGCTAATTTTTGTGTTTTTAGTAGAGACAGCATTTTACCATGTTGGCCAAGCTGGTCTCTTTGACCAGGCTGGTGTCGTACTCCTGACCTCGTGATCCGCCTGCCTCGGCCTCCCAAAGTGCTGGGATTGCAGGCGTGAGCCACCACGCCTGGCCCATGGTAGTCTTTCCATTCCCTCCCAAGTATGCACCAATGTTCTGGATAGTTGAAACTGTTTGGAATCAGACCTGTAGATGAGTGACTATGTACAGCATTAGCCAACATAAAAAGAGGTACAAACATTCTCTTAAATCATGAGTATATTTTAACTCAAGGATGTTAAATTGGGCTGTTACTGAGGAGATAATGAGCAGGAAGGTGACTCATATCTTAAAAGGTCTGAGAAAATTGGCCAGATACAAATGGCACAAACACCATGCTGGCTGAGCAGTACCAGTTCTATATCACCATTGATGCTTTTCAAAGGTTTTACATTTTGTTTTGTTTTCAGAAAATTGCTGTTGTTTGTAAGTTTGCTCTTGCTTGCCTTTTCAAACTTAAAATTAATGATTGAAGTTTAACATTTGTTTACCTCTCTCATTTCAGTGTGACAAAATTAGGCAAGAACGAGATGAAGCTGTTAAAAAACTGGAAGAATTTCAGAAAAGTACGTAAGCATTTCAGTGGAATTATTATAACACCTATAGCGTGTTGGGGATTATGTGAGTAGAAATATACCCTATTTAATTGCTAATATCCTGGTCATACAATCAAGAAAGCAAGACTTCTTTCTATTTGTCTAAAAATGCTCAGGCATCACTTGAGGTTTTAAAGAAATGGAATAAGCATAATTGTTTTATCAAGGGTGTTAGAAAAACCTGTACTTGTTATAAAACAATTTAACTATACATAAAAGTTAAAGGAGAACAAAAATGGCTTGTTGGCTCCTTGAAAAAGGCTAATGCTAGTACTTTATAGTCATTCCTTGTTGGTCTTTTATTTGTGTAGTAAAAAAATGTAATCATGCTTTGAATTCAGTTTTGCAGCCTGCTTTTTTCAGTAAACAGTACTTATGGTCATATTTTGCATGTCAGCACAGATGTACATCAGTTTTTTTTGTTTTGTTTTGTTTTATTTATTTATTTATTTATTTATTTATTTATTTATTTATTTATTTTGAGTTGGAGTCTCGCTCTGTCACTAGGCTGGAGTGCAGTAGCAAGATCTCAGCTCACAGCAACCTTCACCTCCTAGGTTTAAGCAATTCTCCTGCCTCAGCCTCCTGAGTAGCTGGAACTACAAGTGTGCACCACCATGCCCAGCTGATTTTTGTATTTTTAGTAGAGATGGGGTTTCACCATATTGGCCAGGATAGCCTCGTGATCCGCCCACCTCGGCCTCCCAAAGTGCTGGGATTACAGGCGGGAGCTACTGCGCCCGGTCTGTACATCAGTTTTAATTGTTGTCTGTAGTATTCCATTATAGGATAGTACCATAATGTGTTTAATTATTCGTTCACTGATAGATTATTCCTGGTTTTTAGCTATTATAAATAATGCCATGGCAGGTATTCTGACACTTACATCTTTACAGTAATGTAAATAGTTCCTGAGGTTAATTCATAGAAAAGGAATTACACTGGAGATCCACTATACGGCATTGTGCCTATAGCTAATAATACTGTGTTGTATACTTAAAATTTACTAAGAGAGTAGATCTTATGTTAAGTGTTGTTACTACAAAATAAAATAAGTAAATAAAGAGGGCAGAAGGAAGCTTTGGGAAACGATGGATAGGTATGCAACCGTGATGGTGGTGATGGTTTCACAGGTGTATAATTATTCCCCAAACTCATCATGTTGTATAAATGAAATATGTATGACTTTTTACATGTCACTTACTTACACCTTATAATGTGGTTCAAAAATAGAGAAAAGGAATGATAGCTTCATAGAACTTAAACATTTTTTCTTTTTTTGAGACGGAGTCTCGCTCTGTCACCCAGGCTGGGGTGCAGTGGCCGGATCTCAGCTCACTGCAAGCTCCGCCTGCCAGGTTTACGCCATTCTCCTGCCTCAGCCTCACCGAGTAGCTGGGACTACAGGCGCCCGCCACCTCGCCTGGCTAGTTTTTTGTATTTTTTAATAGAGACAGGGTTTCACCGTGTTAGTCAGGATGGTCTCGATCTCCTGACCTCGTGATCCACCCGTCTCGGCCTCCCAAAGTGCTGGGATTACAGGCTTGAGCCACCGCGCCCGGCTAGAACTTAAACATTTTTAAGAGTGTGAATGTTTGAAATAGCCCTCTCACTGAATAAAGTTACATTCCCACAAAAGCTGTACTTTCCAAATTTTTGCTGTTTTTTTTTTTTTAATGTGATGTAAATCTGTTATTTATCCCCTAAGACAACATAGCTGATCAGACCCAGAAGGATCAGATGGAAATATGTCCTAGGCAAAGGCTCAGACCGTAGCAGGGAAAGGGACCCCCTTCCCTGGAAACAAGGCCTTTCTCCCTCATTCTGCAGATGCTCTATCAGTCAGTGTATTTGATTATTTGTAAAGAGTTGATTTGGTAACTACACAACAGAACATTTTTTTCTAGGTAAAACAGCTATACAAATGAAGCATTATGGTTACATTTCAACAACAAGTTTATTTCAGTGTCTGATTGTAACAGAGAATATCCAAGGGGAATCTTGCTGATATTACCTGTCTTTGGAGGCCAGTATGCTATGCTAGAAATACCTCTTATTTGCAAATGTGTGAATTCCAATTATATGGTACTTTTTAACTTATGGAATGTATTTACTCTGAGTCACATCTTAAAGAGTTATACCATTGGTATAGCAACCAGAAGCAACATTCCCCAAAATCAATCTTCAAAGTAACATGTACATTCTACTTTCATCTGCCCTTGCTCTTTTCCTTTCTTTGTCTCTTCCTCTGAATATCTTTGATAGTTTTAAAAATTTACATTTTTCCGTATGAGCAACTCAAATTAAAGCCTGAGGGGATTGACTGGAAGATTAGTACAACTATCTGCATTGTTGTATGCATTTAGTTTTTACCTTTGCTAAGTGTATTTAATTAACTTAAGGTTTGGATGTTAGGAAAACAGAGTGCTAATTCTTTTTTGTTTACTCTCTTGGTAACTCACAGAACAGCAGAGTGCCAACTCTTTACTCAGTCTCGAAAGCAGAGAAAACGAGGACTTGGCCGGGCACGGTGGCTCACGCCTGTAATCGCAGCACTTTGGGAGGCCAAGGCGGGTGGATCACTAGGTCAGGACATAAAAGCATCCTGGCTAGCATGGTGAAAACCCCATCTCTACTAAAAATACAAAAAATTAGCCAGGCATAGTGGCACGTGCCTGTAGTCCTAGCTACTTGGGAGGCTGAAGCAGGAGAATCGCTTGAACCCAGGAGGCGGAGGTTGCAGTAAGCCAAGATCTTGTCTCTGCACTCCAGACTGGTGACAGAGTGAGATTCCGTCTCAAAAAAAAAAAAAAAAAAAAAAACCCAAAAAACAAAAAAATGAGGCCTAAGAAAACTTTAAATATTTGTCAGAAAACTGTATCTAGGATAAATAATTCATGGCTTTCGAGCAGAGGGTAGCATTTCAGATTTGGAAGGCAGTAGGCAGTATTTTTATCACCAGTGAAGAGCATTAGTTTGTGTGAATCCAAGTTTCTGCATTAATAAAATTGGTATAAATGACCCTGCTTCATAGACCATTTGAGGGTAAAAAAAGATAATCTGTATAAAAAATGCTTAACACTGTTCCTGGCATATAGTAAATGCTCAATAAATGTTAGTTGCTACTACCACCATCTCATCAACTAAACTATCCAGTGCCTGACTGCCCTTCAGTATTAAGAGTTCATATCATTTACCTTTAGGGAGTTAGTTCCTTGACACCAGACTCCACATTCGGACAGTGGTGGAGGAAAGTTTCTTTTGGTGCTGAGTTGAAATCTGAAATCCCTGTAATGTTACCTACTAGGCCTATGTCTTTTTTATTTGAGACGGAGTCTCATTCTGTCGCCCAGGCTGGAGTGCAGTGGCGTGATCTCTGTTCGCTGCAACCTCTGCCTCCTGGGTTCAAGCAATTCTTGTGCCTCACCCTCCCAAGTAGCTTGGATTACAGGTGTGTCCCCTGATGCCTGGCTGTTGTTTGTATTATTAGTAGAGACGGGGTTTCACCATGTTGTCCACGTTGGTCTTGAACTCTTGACCTCAAGTGATCCTTTTGCCTTGGCCTCTCAAAGTGCTGGCATGAGCCACCACACCCAGCCTAGGCCTAGGTCTTGAAGTGTAGGGGTAACAGCTGCATAAGGGTTAGGAAAAGCTTTGTTTGGCCGTAGGGCTCTACTCTCCCTAGCTTAGCATACTTTTCCCAGGATAAATGTTTTTATCCATATGTCTATGTCATTTTTGATCCTCTGCCAGCTCTCTCTGAGCCTTCCTCCTACACACAGAGAACACCACCACATAGCAAAGCTGCATTCCCTAGACAGATTCCTGTGAAAGGAGAACTAGCTAAAGACCTTTCATATCTTTTCCTTTCTTTTTTTTTTTTTTGAGATGGAGTTTTGCTCTTTTTGCCCAGGCTGGAAGTACAATGGCGTGCTCTCGGCCCACTGCAACCTCTGCCTCCCGGGTTCAAGTGATTCTCCTGCTTCAGCCTCCCAAGTAGCTGGGATTACAGGCAGCTCACTTTGTATTTTTAGTATAGAGGGGTTTCACCATGTTGGCCAGGCTGGTCTTGAACTCCTGACCTCAGGTGATCTGCCTGCCTCAGCCTCCCAAAGTGCTGAGATTACAGGCATGAGCCACTGCGCCCTGCCCCTTTCATATCTTTTCAACCACAATGTTAGATCCATTAATCAGTTTTAAGGACACACCGATTTTCCTACATATGTGCCAACTTTTATGGCTGTTTCTTTACCACATGGAAAACTTCTAAAGTAGTCTAATGTTGAAGAAGAATTTGTAATAGTAATATGTTCACCACATATGCTTTAGAGATTTTCTACATCTAAATATCTCCGGGAGTTGGAGTTGGGAGAGGAGATTTGCTGTAGAAGCAACATCATTGGTGGTGACACTTTGTATAATGAATTTCAAAGGACTATAGAAAAGTAGCGTCACCTAGAAGTGGCTTCAACTGGGCTTTACCGGTTAGAGCTCTGTGATTTAGAATATGTTATTTAACTTCTCTGGGCCTCCATGTTCTCAAATATAAAATTGCTGTGATCATCCCTACGTTATAGGATTGTTGTGAGGCTTCATGAGGGAGGGAACACATGTAAAGAGTTTAGCACAAGGCTGAACACATAGTCAGGCTCAACAAATGATGATGGTAGTTGTTTCCTAAGCAATTCTATACTACAGAGAACATTCTTATAAAAGGCTGTTCACAGATGAGCTTAGGCCTTCAATCCTTCAAATAGACACTAACACGAGCACCTACTTTGCATGTAGCATTGTGCTAGGTGCAAGAGAATCAGACTTGTAAAACAAAATCCATGCTCTAATGTTCATAGTGAGTAGAAGATAAAAACAAGTAAAAGAAAAAAAAAACCGGTTACCCCACAATGTGATGTGTACTGCACTGCCATGTATGTAAGACTGCTTTGAAGTCATAGCTGAAGAGAGACAAACTTTGCTAATTCGAGTGGACTAATAGAAACAATAGTTGATGTACTTTTATGTTACACTTCTGAGTTCTCAGGGTCATTAAAATTTTCTTATTATGAAAAATTTCAAAGTTATGCAAAGGTGAGAAAATGATGTAACAAATCCCCATGTTTCAGTTTTCCGGCTGCAGCTGTTGCCAACTCACAGCCAGTCTTCCATCTGTACACCCATATACCTACTGTCACTGACCTCGGATTGCTTTGGAACTAATTCCAGTCATCATAACATTTTACTGTTTACTGCCTGGAAATATTTCAGTATATATTTCTGAAAGATTTTTCTTTTTAACATAACTGCAATATTATGAACACTTTATTAAAAGTTCATCTTTTTTCTTTTTTAAACCTCATGTCATCCAAATATGCAAATATGACAGGTACAGTGGCCATGGATTGTGGATATCCTGAGACAAGCTCAATTCAGCACCACAGGGCAAGTTGTTACACGAATATCTAAATGCTTAAAAAGCTTTTGTTCTTTGAAATGTGCAAGTAAATTTACATATTAAAATTAGTTCTGTTTTGCCTCACATGACTTGACTTTTGGTTTTGGAAATGGGGTCATGCTTTTTAAAGATATAATCACCCTTTGAAATATATTCTTCCCTTATGAACCTAGAAAGTTGGTAAGTAGGTTTGTTATGCTACCAATTTAGCACTGGAAGAATTTCCTAAACTAAAAATTAATGTGCAATTTAAAAAATGTCTACTGTTCTCTCTTTGAGAAGAAATAAAAATCCCACCAGATGGAGTGTGCCAAATCAGAATTGGAGAAAGTGTGAGCAAGGACTACCCAGCCATGTTTATGAAGTTAAATCACAGAGCACCTTTTTACAAAATGTTTAGAAAATAATTTTTTTTTTTTGCTTGTTTTTTTGTTTCCTATTTGCTAGGCCTAAACCTCACTACTGTGGAATGAATTTTCTTACTCTTTCAAGAGCAAGAATGTTATTGAATAAAAAGTAAGATTCCTATGAAAAATGCAGAGTGTTTATGTTTTTGTTATGATAGTGGAAATACCAGATTGTGGCAGAAGATGTCAAGTAGTTAAGGCTAAAAATTCAAAGTCATATTTGATGTTGTAAAAATTGTATAGGTTTCTTTTCTCTTTCCTTCACATTTTTGAAGAACCTACCTTGTAAACATAGTGATAAAATGCCAGGAATATTAGGATTTTAAGGAAATAATAGAGCCTATTATTTAAACTACAATATAAAAGGCAATTATATTGATGAAGAGCTACATGGGCTTTGTGTGTGTGAATAAACTTGGCCTGTGTTCAGCTTCTATTTGTTCTTCTGGCATAAACACATATTGTGTGTGATTCCAGTTTAATGGGGACCCGTTTGTATGCCAAGCAGCTGCATTTTAGGACCTATTGCGTGATTTCATAGCTCTCTGAAAATTGGTTCTATTCAGAACAAGAGATAGAAGAGAAGAAGGGGGGTGATGTGGAAGGGAGGGGGAGCTTCAACACACAATCATTTCTTTTCAATTGGAGCCAGAAAGGTTGATGACAACATGACCATTGTGTTATAATGATAAGACCACTAAGGCATCTGTACCTCTCATCAAGGCTTTCACACAACAGCAGATACAATTTAATTCACTGCTCTGTCAGCAGTGCTGATACCATTATGCCGTCTGTCTCCACAGTTATAATCACTGTCCTCTGAGAAATGCAGTTGAAATGATCTTGAGCAGTCAAAGAAACTCTCAATTAAGGCTGCCACTTCCAATGTGTCAGATTGTGTCTTATGCACTTGGTACAATTTTCACTTCCAATCCTGTTTATTTACAATGTCTACCAGTAATTACGCTTAACGTGTCATTTAGTGAGGGGGGCCCCTGCCAAGCCGATTGTTGGGTGCTGCTGTACCATTGAGTGGGAGTTTCTCGAAGTCAATGCCATCAGCAGCTTTTAGGCCCTGATGGGATGCAGTAGTAATGTTGATAATGCAAGTATCGTGCTCATCAAGTCATAATTAGATGCCACTCAAATGTGCCACTTGTAATAACAGTGTTGATTCATGTTTTTCTCGGTGACTGCAACTACTAATTAGTTAAGTGGTTTTTGGTTGGCCTGCATTTGCTGCAGATTATTATTACCCCTGAAAAAATGTCAAGGTTAGAGATGTTTCTGGCCATTTAGTGCTGCTTTATGAATTTGAATATTAACATAATAAGAACTTTGGACAGACTTAGGAAGTAATACATTTTTGTATTTAATTTGGAGAGAAATTTTTTCCCCTGAGTTTAATCATAATTGCAGGTTAATTAAGCTTAAATGAAGCAAAAGTAATCTCTCTTTGTGTTATGTGAGCCCAGTGCTTTTTGCCTAACTTTGTTGGGTTCACATTTTGGTTTCCTTTAATTTTTTTTTTTCAGCCAAACAAATAGCAATAAGTACTGTCTACATTTAGGGTTGAGATTCTGAGAGTTTTCATTTAACTAGAAATATGGGTGGAAGGAATTGGCATTTTTCTTACTTGAACTTCAAAATACAACTCAAGTTCTAAATCACTTTATACCTGCAAATCTCAATTTACATGCACCAGCTATCAAAAAATCTAAAAAATACTATTTTTCAACTATTGGTAAAATATCAAGTAAAATTTTATTTTTCCTCTAATGCTCCCAATAGCCTGTGATTCAGGAAGCAATTTATTAGCCTCTGCTTTATAATCATATAGTACGTAAATCTAATTGCTTATACTTTTCTGCCCAAGAGTTACTTACAAAATAGCAGTAACTACTTTGTAGCTAATAGAGACTAATGTTGCAGTACTTAACCAAGTTGCCACATCACTATTCCAGTCATAAGATCAATTTAAGATTTTTCTTTTATTTTTTGTTATACCCTGCTAAAAAAAGAAGTCATGCTGTCACTCCTCTTTATTTATGAAATATTCCTTTGTTTAAATTAGCAGATATGTCTATGGATACATATATAGTTGCATAGAAAATAGACGTAAAAAAATCTAGCTTTCTTAAAATGTACATAACAAAATGTATGTATGTAAAATGAATGTTTTTCGTTGTGTTCTTGTTTCTTTCTACATTCAAATATTAGCTCAGATTTAATCAGGGCAGCTTCTCAAAAACCTTTTCTTCAGTGATAGCTAAAGGTCTGGCTAGCCAAAGAATTGAAGTATTCTTAATCATGGGACGATGCGTGGGCTCCTGGAATAGCTGACTAATCTTTGAATGCTGAGATTTTTTTTTCCCCCTCATTCCTAGTTTCTCACATGGTCATAGAGGAAGTTAATTTCATGCAGAACCATCTTGAAATAGAGAAGACTTGTCGAGAAAGTGCTGAAGCTTTGGCAACAAAGGTGAGACTTCAAATGAAGGAATTTTACCTGAGCTTTTAAATTTCAACTTGCTTTTCTAAGCAGTGGCTTCTGTCTGGTTTTGCTTTTCTGTTTCTCTAATCGATTGTCTGCTCTGATGGTGAGGGAAATGTTAAAAGGTCTCAGAATCCTGGAATATGATTATGTAGATATTTGCCTTAATGCAAAGGTTATTCCAATTGTAAAAGGAGCATTTGTATGTGAGTATTTCAGCATTTGTGCTTTTTGCCTGTGAAAATGTGGAAAAAATGGTCCCAGAGTAGTGTTAAACGGAACTTTGCAAATGTCCATGCATTTGGTTGAAAAAGTCACCCTGAAGCCATACATTTCAGGTGATTATTTGTGGAAGCAAAGCGAGGGCATGCTAACGGTGACCTCCAGTGTTCCACTGATTGCCTCTTGCTGATGAATTTACCAAGTGTGTAATTTTCTACATTCTATCTCATCAGAAGTACATTATTATTAAAGAATGTTTTTTTTATCTCTGTCTTATGTATTTTGGGTTGGGTAAAATGTATCTGAACCACTTCATCAGAAAATGGATTACAGCAATTTTCAACCAAATTTCATTAGTAATACTGGTTGTGTTTCTTTTCCCTCCCCTCCATCACCCACCTCTGAAAATTTCTTTGGATGTGACTGAAATCCTACTCCCAATAAATACATAAATAAATATAATTTGTATGCATTAACAGTGTGATTGCTAGAGGCATTTGCTTAATTGTTTGCATAACAACACTACATTAGAATTCATAAGATATTTAATCAGAACCTAAGAATATAAATTTGGGTATGTAACTTCTCTCCTGGTATTCGTCTGAAGAATACATAGCAATACACTTTAAAAGCACTTTTAAAAAAATGATAACATGAGTATTCTCACATCATTTTTACTCTGCGGCACATTCCTGGAGTTCACTAGTCCATAATGTTGTGTGAATTCTGTTTTCATTTTTTGAATTTCTTTTTTTTGGAATAAGTAGAGGAAAAGTACATTTGGAGCCTGCTAACTGCTCTGGATCTTCTAGTGTCTAAGGATACACTCTCTGTTTTTTCTTGTTATTAACAAGTATCCCTGTTGTCATAGCACATCCAGAGTGAGGATACTGGCTACCTTTCAGGATTGGCAGAGTTTCTGGAAGGCACTGGTTTGTGGGGCAGTATACACAGATTTTGTTCCCGGTTATGTCATTTTGGGCATATGTGATTTTGGACAAGTTAGTTTTGTTCTCTGGACTGTAGTACCTCATCTTAAATGACATGATGGACTAGAGTTAGGACTGGAGTTAATCATTTATTTGCATATGGCCCCCTGTAAAAAAATTACTTTTCTGTCTTCCCTTTTATTTAATAGGTGTCTTTTGGCAAGAGAACTCACCTCTCTGAGCTGCAGTTGTCTTGCTCTAAATGCCAGGATGCACCATGGTTGTTGGCTTCTTCATAATACCCCAGATCCACTGGCTCCAGATGTGTGACCCAGGCATGTGTGTGTAGAAAAGCTGCCTGGTGACTGTTATATTCATTGCTGGTTATGAACCAGTGTTACCTAATCTCTAAGCTCATTTTTACAATTAAGTCTTAATAGTAGGATCCTTACTTAACACTGTTGCCTGTTCTTTAAAAAGCCCTTTTTAAAATGGACATATAGTTTATCTTTGAAGATGTAGTATGAACTCATGGGGCCTAGAATAAAAATCCAAAAAATGGATTAAATTAAATACTATAAATGTGCTTGTTTATTGTAAAAGAGTGCTTTGAATGCAAAATGTGGAAACTTCATTATACGTGTTTCCAATAAGTGATAATAGTGCATTCTGATTTAAGTATCAATTGTCGTTTTTGAAAGTAGACTTGCAAAACTGCTCATTTTTTCTGAGAGCCAAGTTCTGTAAATTCTTACCTTTCTACATTATTGCCATCAAATTAATGACAAATGGAATGTTTACTTCTTATGATGCAGTTTGACCTCATAATTTTGTTTTTTTTTCTTTTTGAAATGGGGTCCTGCTCTGTTGCCCAGGCTGGATGGAGAACAGTGGTGCCATCTTGGCTCACTGCAACCTCCGCCTCCTGGATTCAAGCAATTCTCCTGCCTCAGCCTTCCGAGTAGCTGGGATTACAGGCACCTGCCACCACACCCAGTTAATTTCTGTGTTTGTAGTAGAGACGGTATTGCGCTGTGTTGACCAACCTGGTCTCAAACTCCTAATTTCAGGTGATCTGCCCGCCTCAGCCTCACAAAGTGCTGGGATTACAGGTGTTAGCCACTGTGCCCAGTTCCTCATAATTTTCTTAGAACCAAGTATGGATACTTTGCTTTGCTAAAATGTGTAGATAAAACTGATAAATGTAGACCCGTTATTTAAGTCATACGATCCAAAGCCATTAAACTTGCTTGTGTTGTACCTTTAAATAGTCACAAACTGAGGCCGGGCGCGGTGGCTCAAGCCTGTAATCCCAGCGCTTTGGGAGGCCGAGACGGGCGGATCACGAGGTCAGGAGATCGGGACCATCCTGGCTAATATGGTGAAACCCTGTCTCTACTAAAAAGAAAATACAAAAAAACTAGCCAAGCGAGGTGGCAGGCGCCTGTAGTCCCAGCCACTCGGGAGGCTGAGGCAGGAGAATGGCGTAAACCCGGGGGGCGGAGCTTGCAGTGAGCTGCGATCTGGCCACTGCACTCCAGCCTGGGTGATAGAGCGAGACTCCGTCTCAAAAAAATAAAATAAAATAAAATAAATAGTCACAAACTATGGGTAATATAAAAACTCTACTTACATTTGAATAGAATAGTAAGTTCTGTTACTGTAGGATTTTAAAAGATATATTTTTGGCCAGGCGCGGTGGCTCACGCCTTTAATTCCAGCACTTTGGGAGGCTGAGGTGGGCGGATCACCTCAGGTCAGGAGATGAAGACAATCTTGGCCAACATGGCAAAACCCCATCTCTACTAAAAATACAAAAATTAGCTGGGCATGGTGGCATGTGCCTGTAGTCCCAGCTACTCGGGAGGCTGAGGCAGGAGAATCACGTGAAGGGAGTTGGAGGTTGCAGTGAGCCGAGATCACGCCACTTCACTCCTGCTTGGCGACAGTGAGACGCCATCTCAAGAAAAGAAAAAAAAAAAAAAAGATATATGTTTGCCTTAAACATAGAGGGATTCCAAATAACAAGTAGCATGCCATTAACCTATAGCTTGGCAAATAGCTACAATGAAATTGCTTAGCCAAAAGCTGTAAATTCAGAATTCTCAAAAATGTCTAAATAGTATACACATAAGACCTCATGTCTAGGCTGGGTGTGGTGGCTCACGCCTGTAATCCCAGTGCTTTGAAAGGACAAGGTGGGAGGATCACTTGAGTTCAGGAGTTTGAGAGTTTGAGGCTGTAGTGAGCTGTGATCATACCACTGCACTCCAACCTGGGTGACAGAGCAAGAACCAAACTCCAAAAAAAAAAAAAAAAAAGACCTCACGTATATAAATGTTACATTTCTTCTTTCAAAATGTGAAAATGGTGTTTCAGAGAAGACTTATGAAATTTTCTGGTTGGCTTTTTTTTCCTTAAACTGGTGACTTTGTTAAATAGAGTAATTGTATTACAGACAAACTGATGGATTTTGGTGCCTGGTTTGATAGAAGCATTGAACCCTTTTGAGGGCGGAACTGTGTTAACTATGATGTTACTAAGGTATTATTGTAGTGGTTGTCTAAGAAGTAATATATTAAGCACTAGATGGCAGAAACTAATAGTTCCATGAGTATCCTGGAGGAAGAAGAAAATGCATAAATGAATACCTTGATTGAAGAAAACTAGCTGGGATAAATGATTTCCAAAGGATAGTTAGACACAAACTAAACCTCTTTTCTTACTTTTAATAGCTAACACTGAAGTTTTATTATGTGGCAGTTACTATATTAAATACTTTATATATAATGTCTCATTTAATCATCCTATTGTGGGATAGAAACTATCTTAATTCTTAGTTTATTGATGAGAAAACTGAAACGTAAGGATTAGGTTAGTTGTAAAGGCAGAGATGGAATTTTATTGCAGAGCTGGGTTGGATACTAAAGCAGTGCATTTCTCAATGATTCTTTGTGTGATACATTAGAATCACCTGGGAAACCGAAACAGTGCTATGCTGGGCTCCACTGCCAGATATTTTGGTATCGTATAGAGCCTAAGCAGCGTTTTTTTTTGTTTCTTTTTTTTCTTTTTTCCCCGAGACAGTTTCGCTCTGTCACCCAGGCTGGAGTGCAATGGCATGATACCGGCTCACTGCAACCTCCGCCTCCTGGGTTCAAGCGATTCTCCTGCCTCAGCCTCCCGAGTAGCTGGGACTACAACTGCCTGCCACCACGCCCAGCTAATTTTTTGTATTTTTTTTTTTTTTAGTAGAGATTGGATTTCACCGTGTTAGCCAGGATGGTCTCGATCTCCTGACTTGCTGATCTGCCCACCTCGGCCTCCCAAAGTGCTGGGATTACAGGCACCACACCCGACCAAACGAGAACTCCTTTAATAGAGATAGTAGAAGAGATAGTAGAAACAACATCTTGAACTAGTTTAAACAAGAAAAGAAAATGATATAGGAATCTGTTAGAAATATCAGAGAATTCCATAGAATCTCTGAGTCAGGAGCAGTTTAGGAATGGACTGGAGTTTGGGGCTTGAGTCCGGTGGGAAACCCTTTCTCCATTGCTTTTCTCTTCCTTTCTCTACACATCAGCTTCAGTTTTAGCTTTTCTAAAAACTACCTTCCTCTTTTCCTTGATTCTGTAGTGGAATGTGGTTACCAGCAGCTCCTGTCCAGACACATGGAAAGAAACTCATTGCTCTGTTGTAGCCTCTAAATTTCTAGAGAGGGGATCTGATTGGTCACACTTGGGTCATGTGCTTAATCCCTGGGCTAATTCACTGTGACCAAAGGGATGGGGTATGCTTGGGAGAGCATGGTGCTCCCATTGAAATCATGTGGAACAATGAGGAGTGGTAATGTTCAGAAAAGAGGAGATGTTAGGTAAACAGACATTTAAAAGGTGTTCACAGCACCACAGCAAGCAGAAGATTTGCTTGAAATAAAGTGCCTTTTTAAAGACTATTAATGACTATAAATCAAAATTTTATTTAATCTGTACTGGTATTTTATCTTAGTTCCCTATATTTCTCATCAGTTACAACTAGCATTTCCACTTGCTGCTGGCTGTAATCCAGGCATCAGGTCTTGGTTAAAGAAATAAATTTAATATAAAACCTTATTTAATGAATCTGCTAATTGTTATGTCCTGCTGTGAGTGTTGATGAATATGTAAGACAAAAATATACTTAATTTGTCTATTGTTTAAAAACCCAAGGTACTCATTTGGCTGCTGTTAAAATAACTGTTTTTATATTTTGTCTTAGCTAAATAAAGAAAATAAAACATTGAAAAGAATCAGCATGTTGTACATGGCCAAGCTGGGGCCAGATGTAATAACTGAAGAGATAAACATTGATGATGAAGATTCAACTACAGACACAGACGGTGCTGCCGAGACTTGTGTCTCAGTACAGTGTCAGAAGCAAATTAAAGGTAGAACTCTTTGCTTAATTGTTGAGCATATTTTGTACCCCATTAGGTTGTGCTTCTGAACCCTGACTGCACATCAGAATCATGTGGGAAGCTTTAAAAATACTGATGCCTGGGGAGAGCATGATGGCTCACACCTGTAATCCCAGCACTTTGGGAGGCCAAGGCGGGTGGATCACCTGAGGTCAGGAGCTGGAGACCAACTTGGTGAACCTGGTGAAACCCCGTCTCTACTAAAAAATACAAAACTTAGCTGGGCATGGTGGCGGGTGCCTGTTCTCCCAACTACTTGGGAGGCTGAGTCAGGAGAATCACTTGAACCTGAGAGGTGGAGGTTGCAGTGAGCCAAGATTGTGCCGTTGCACTCCAGCCTGGGCAACAGAGTGAGACTCCATCTCAAAAAAACAACAACAACAAAACAAAAAAAAAACTGATGTCTTTTGCTACACCATAGGCCAATTAAATCCGAATTTTGGATGGGGTAGGACCCAGGCGTCAGTATTTTGAAAGCTTCCCACATCATTTATTTAAATCTCCAAATCACCATAGGGTATATAACAATTGTGCTTTATGAGTTACTTTCTTGTTTGGAATTAGGCACTTTTGAAAGTGTCGTCTCAATGGAAACAGCCAGTTATACTATAACCTTAAGGATATGTACCATGTGTCGAGATATTTTTGTTAAATGAAAGAAAGAATGAATAAAAATATATTTAGCCAACACCCCTTTTTGTTGGTTAACAGGTAGTGTTGTAAGGCAAGATCATATGATACATCTAGTAAATTCTCATTCATTTTATTCATACACATGTTTATTTAGAGATGTAGAAAAGCAGTTCTGGCTCAATAACTATTGGAACATTTTAATTTAGTATACAGGTCAAAAGCAATATTCATTTATTTGGTAGATAAAATTTCAACTGGAAGTACAAAGAAGAAAGGATGTTACAGACACCATCTTTATCTGACTCTTCAACCCCTCAAGCTAAGACAGAATAGAATTCATGTTGGTAGGGAGGGAGAGGAATTTTAAAGGAGTTCCCTTTGTTCATCATTCTCCTTTCTGTTCGAGCTTGAACAATTTGGTTTCATGTTCTTCTTTCTGGATTAGCCAGCCAATGGAGAAAGTGATTTAGAAATAAGT
Organism: Piliocolobus tephrosceles; assembly: GCF_002776525.5. Lineage (NCBI taxonomy): Eukaryota > Metazoa > Chordata > Mammalia > Primates > Cercopithecidae > Piliocolobus > Piliocolobus tephrosceles. Next base: position 16,748,871 of record NC_045442.1, read on the forward strand.
CTCTGATAACTTCTTCAAGCTGAGTTTATGTAAAAAGTTTGATTTAATTTACAGATAACCACATAACATGTTTCTTATTGCACTTTCAAAACAGTAAGAAATTAAAGGCAGTTAAAATCTAAGTGGCAAAACAGTAGGCCGGAATATAAATTTGAGTAGTCTGTGCTAATCTATGTGTATTTTCAAACATTTGAGTGACGGAAGTAACTTTAACACCAGAAGATTTTGCACTTACAGTTGATAATATTCTCATTCTAGTAACACATTTTTCATTGAATCCTAATAATAAAACTATGAAATAAATTTAAAAACAAAACACCCATGACTCTAGAGAGAAAATTACGAGAATTAACCCTTCTTTCAAATGGTTATATTTTGAATCAGTTCAAATAATGTCTAAGGACTATACATTGGCAACAAGTCAGGATCTTTTACTTTTAATCAAAATATGCAAATTATTAACTGCCCAGTTGTTTATTTATATTGTTTTGTGATAAGAGCCCGTGGCATTATGAAATAAAAAAGAAATAAATACTATACCTTAATTTGTTTTGCTGAAAACTTAAAAAATCTTACTTCCAAAATGCCAGATAGTTTTCTAGAATGTGGTTTTGATAGAATGCAAAGAAAACGTGATCTGGTACATTTAATGTAGTGAGGTTGCCTGATATAAAATTGTTAATATCCATGGCTATATGGGGGAGGGGCCACGCAAATGAGATTCTCATTGTCCTTTGGTTTTTCGTTTCCTTTTAATTGTTAAATAATCTTGACCATAAGCTGCACATGGACTGGCGTTTTCAATTCTTTTGACCAGATTGATGTCTTCTTTTAAAAATAAGTTTATTTATATATATATATATTTTTAAATGCAGAACTTCGAGATCAAATTGTATCTGTTCAGGAGGAAAAGAAGATATTAGCCATTGAGCTGGAAAATCTCAAGAGCAAACTCGTAGAAGTAATTGAAGAAGTATGTATCTCAGGCCTGAAAGGCAAGGGCTTTAGCATTTTCAAGGTGTTTGGGGATTTGCTAAGTTAAGAACTTAGTATTATAAGCCAATTTCTTACATGAGAACCATGTACCAATTTTAATCTTCTCTCCTCAATTTCAGACATAGGAAAAGGTAGAGGAGATAAGATCATGAAGATTCGTGTACCCACTACCTGGCTTAATAAATAAAACTCTGAAATAGCATGGACATGTTTCTTGTTGTTCCCCCAGGTTTTGCTATGTAAGGCAAATAATAGCTACTATTTCAAGTCATATATTTTAGTGCTGCTGGTAGAGAAAGAAGAGCACGTTTTGCCTTTCCAGTGAATGACTGGTTCAGTTGGGAAGGACTGTCCCTCAGTGCTTCTCCAACACAGGCATTTATGATAGGTGGTAGGATGCGTTCAAGCGGTTGCTTGCAGAATCTTTCTTTTCTGGTGTTTTGTTTTGTTTGAGACAAGACCTAACTCTGTCACACTCAGGCTGGAGTGCAGTGGTACGATCACAGCTCACTGCAGCCTCAACCTCCCAGGCTCAAATGATCCTCCTGCCTCAGCCTCCCAAATAGCTGAGACTACAGGCATGCGTCACCACGCCTGCCTAATTTTTAAAATGTTTTTATAGAGATGTGGGTTCCTGTATTTCCCAGGCTTACCTTGAACTCCTGGACTTGAATGATCTTCCCATCTTGGCCTCCCAAAGTGCTGGGAACACAAATGCAAGCCGGTGCACCTGGCCTCTTTTTCCTTTTGAACTGTCTTTAAGAACAAGACCTCTACAGTTGCCTTTTATTTGCACGAGGCTTCAAGGATTTGCCTTCACAGTCTTGATTCTTGATTTAATTTGTGTCAGTGGTTCTTAGACTCTGTAGCCCAGCGCTTCCCAACTGATGTGCTACTGCACCTTGATAAAGTGGCTTATGAGCATGGCAACGTATTGATCCTGTCAGTGAGCAGCCTCATCCAGTTACCTCAGTTCGCATACACATACTGTCATTTTCTTGGAAGCCATGATGTAAAAACGGTTGGGAAGCAGTGTCCGCCAGCTTCCCAGTCTGAGCTCCTTTTATTATTGTGGCAAAACATTGTAATGAATGGGAAGAAGGATGATGATATTTTGGAAAGGGCCTTACTGTTAGACAGTGTGTACCAGTTACTAATTTAAACCAAAACCAACAATAAAGCCTACACTAAAAGAACCAGTTCATAGATTATCTGGAGGTGCTGATGGATTCAAAGCCACTTTCAGGACCATTATCTTTGTTTCTCGGTGTGCTCTGTTCCTCAGTTGTGATTATTTACTGATGATTCTCTCCCTTCCCACGTAGAGGTGTTATTGGAAGACAGTTCAACAATTATTTTTATTAGGACTGTTTCAGACATCTGAAAAGGCATAATGAACAAAATAATGGGGCTGAGTTCAATGGCTCACGCCTGTAATCCCAGCACTTTGGGAGGCCGAGGCAGGAGGATCACTTGAGCCTGGGAGTTGGAGACCAGCAAGACCTTGTCTCTCAAAAATATTTTTACAAATATTAGCCAGGCATAGTGGCATGTGCCTGTAGTCCCAGCTACTCAGAGGGCTGAGGTGGGAGGATTGCCTGAGCCCAGGAGTTTGAGGCTGCAATGAGCTATGATTGTATTACCACCCTCCAGCCTGAGTGACAGAGTGAGACCCTGTGTCTAAAAAAAATTATTTTTAATGAACATCCATATACCTGCTACCTAACTTAATTCACAGAATATTAGCACAGTGATAAAAGCCCTGGTGTAACTCTTTCTAGTTGCATAATCCTTGCTTCCTGCCCAGTTTCCCTAAACAGCCATTATTCTGAACTTGGTGTTTATCATGTCAGTGCATATATTTACATGTTCACTACAATACATAGTATTTTGAGTGTTTTTAAATATTGTGAACATGCCTGCTTTCTAAATTCAATATAATGTATTTGAGATTTGTCTTCTATCTTGCTATATGTAGCTTTTCTTTATGTTCTTTAAAAAAAAAACCTTTTCTATAGTATTCTCTTTTCATTTATAGACATCAACAGTTATTTCAGAAATTTAAATTTTTGTGGGAGTATTTATATGTATTGTATTTAAGCCGAGAGTCATCAAAGTTCAAAGGCTTCCTTTATTTTAAAAGTTCATGTTTGTCTTACTTAAGTCAAAAGTAGTCAACATTAAAAATGAATACCAAAATTGAGTATCAGATCTTGACTAAATGATTCTTGTATTTTCTGGGTGATCTTTAGTTGGAGTTTTGCATTAAAAATACGAATCATGGCTAGGTATGGTGGCTCACGCCTGTAATCCCAGCACTTCAGGAGGCTGAAGCAAGAGGATTGCTTGAGCCCAGGACAGGAGTTCGAGACCAGCCTAGGCAACATAGGAGACCCCATCTCTATATTCTTTTTTTTTTTTCTTTTACTTTTAAAAAAATATGTATCATTTACATTGGATGGCTAGCATACTGTCATGTTTAGGGGCCAATGCCAACTGGAATATATCAATAAGTTCTGTACCAGGTACACATCCTAACTTAAATAGCTATCCTTAAAGCTTTAAAGAAGAGCTTTAATAAAAAAGTCTTAACACATTGAAACCAATTTCTGCTTTAAATTGTAACTTCGTGTTGAAAGTTGAACAGCAATTGAGTATCACACATTGCCATATGTCCTGTTTTACAATTTTTGGTGTTTTCTCCCCTCAAAAATCTCACATTTTTAGGTAAATAAAGTTAAACAAGAAAAGGCTGTTTTAAATTCAGAAGTTCTTGAACAGAGAAAAGTCTTAGAAAAATGCAATAGAGGTAAGTCTGTCCAATCTTTTTTTCTGAAATGCATATGCAGTTTGTTCTGTTTGCATATATTGTGTGTCATTTTACTCCTATGCCTAAGTATGATTGTAAATAAAACTCCTATATTGTGTTTTTCTAGCAGTGTGTCTCTCCCATTCCTATTATTTTATTACCCAACTTAGAGTCTGGGAACATCTAAAAGTGATTTCACTTGAGGAACAAGGAACCCACTCATTTTGAAACCTCTTAACAGAAATACTATTTCTGTCTTACATATATCCAGGGATCATGGCCTTTTTAGCTATCCCCTCAGCATTTATATATTTGGTAGGTTATTTAGTAAATCTCAATCCAGAAGAGGTTAGGCCGTCTACATAAAACATGTAGCATTATGTGATGAAATTGAAAATTCAGAGGATGTGGAAAATGGGACAAAGGAAAGTGAGAGTTAGATTGATACACAAAGTGCATACTTGTTCTGAGGTCTTGCACATTTCCTGCCTGTCTGTTTGAAATCTGGCTCTGAGCTGTCTGGCAGTCAGTGCAATAAGAGATTGATTATCATTTAAATGAATCACATGCAAATGAACCTAATGATCAGGAAAAGGAGACCTGGTCTCCTGGTGAGAGGGAAATGTCTCCAGTGGTTATATCCAGAGAAAACTTCGTGTACTTTGGTCAACAGTGACTTTATCCACCTAGTTATAAAATGCAGCATCAGCTCTCATGAGGGCTGTTTCATGTGTCTCCCAGTTTAAAACAAGGAAATGATGCCAAAGTGTGGTTCTGCAAAAGTAATTCTGGGAAGTGGTAGGAAGAACTTAATATACTTTCTGTTCTCTCTTTTTCCCTCAGCCACTCTTTCCTTGTTTAGAAGCTGCAACACTAACAGGAAGCCTTTGCGACCCAGGGCCTTCCCTATTGTTGGTGGTAGCCGTCAATCTTTTTATCATTAATCAACTGGGATTGTTTTCATAAATAAAGGACCTTGTAGTTAAATGTGGGCAATATGCTGGATTGTAACATTTCTTGAAGTCTTTCTGTATTTGAAGATATAAATGGTGTAGAATTTTCAGTCTTGATTCACTGTGTTAGGAAAAGGGTTCTGCAAGGGTTAATCACGTAGCTCTGGCCTTCAGAGAGCCCTCTGTCTAGAGAGAGAGAAATTATGTAAATACATACCTGACTAGGACCAACTTGATTTTTTTCAGATTCCAAGTCAGAAGGGCCAGGACACGTGAAAATTCCCTTTTTATTATAGTGTTCTAGACATAGAAAAGAGAGTCAATTATCTTGCCAGGACTTCAGATAGTCACAGTGTTCTTTGTTTTCTTCATGAAATTTCTTTTTTAAATACGCTTGAAAATCATTTAGCTCTCAGGGACCTGTAATTCACGCCAAAAATCACCACTCATATTGCTCTACTTACTACTCTTTCATCTGAGGAGGCTGTAGATTTACAGAGTACAGAGTTTGAAATTCTGTGTCATTACACAGCAAACCAGTCCTTAGTCAGTTAGGATTGAAGTGCCCTGGTGGAACAGTGTGTGAAGGCAGCTGTTAAGAGAGCCTTTTGAAAGATTGTGTTGGTATGACTCAGCTCAGGGTGGAGGTGCCTCACCAGAAGTGGGTGGACAGTGTGCTGTCTGCCTAGCTTGTGCCTAATATCTAATGGCGTCATCACTCCCTCTGTCCTGTCATTATCACTATTTAACAAAATAAGCCACTGAATATTGAAAATAGCAAAGAATTTATGTTACTTTTATTTGACAGGACCTTCTTTTTGAAGCTTTCTGTCTTGCAGTAACTCTTTGGTACAAAGCTCTGATTCTTTGGGTCTGAATGGATCTAAGGCTGTTTGTTTCTCTCCTTTGTAAATATGGAGAACACTTGAAAATAACTTAGATGTCCAGGCGCTGTGGCTCACACCTGTAATCCCAGCAGTTTGGGAGGCTGAGGCGAGTGGATTACTTGAGATCAGGAGTTTGAGACCAGCCTGACCAACATGGTAAAACCTCGTCTCTACTAAAATACAAAAATTAGCTGGATGTGGTGGCAGGCACCTGTCTGTAACCCCAGCTACTCGGGAGGCTGAGGCAGGAGAATCGCTTGAACCTAGGAGGCGGAGGTTGCAGTGAACTGAGATTGCACCACTGCACTCCAGCCTGGGCGACAGACGTAGCGAGACTTCGTCTCTCAAAAATAAATAAATAAATAAATAAATAATACATATTATATATAAAAATTATTATATATATAATATATTATATAAAATATTTACATTTTATACATTTACATTTATACATTTATTTGCATTTAATATTATATATTATATATATTTAAAAACATATATCTTCAGGTGATATACTTTCTTTGGTGGAAAATTTAGATTCATGTAAGAAAAAAAAATCTCAACTTTTGCAATTCAAAGATAAGCACTAATAACATTTTAGTGTATATTCTTCCAATCTTAAACAAATCTATATATATACACGTTGAATTTTGTGTTAAATATGTTTATTATATATATATATATAAGACAGAGAAAAGAATTCTCTCTATACTTGCTGGTACCTTGTAAACCCATGAACATCCCTCTCTGTTCATACCTCTCCCTTGAATTTTTATTATTTCCTTTCTATAATTTGTAGTTTTGCCAAATATGTATGTATCCCTAAACAGCATTGTTTAATTTTGCATATTTTTGAACTCTATATAAATGGAATCATTTTTCCTATAACCTTCTGCAACTTTTTGTGTTTGTGAGATTCACGCATGTGGACAGGCATAGCTGTAGTATGTTTGTTTTCGCTGCTGTATACTATTCCATTAGGTGACTACACTAAAATTATTTCAAGTAGTATCCTATTGGTAGACTTTGGGCTGTTTCCAGATTTCTGCTATTCTGAGTCGTGTTGTTATAAAAATTGTTAGACATGTCATCTGGTGCACATGTCCAAGAGTTTCTTTTTTTTTTTTTTTTTTTGAGATGGAGTCTTGCTCTGTCACCCAGGCTGGAGTGCGGTGGCCCGATCTCAGCTCACTGCAAGCTCCGCCTCCCGGGTTCACGCCATTCTCCTGCCTCAGCCTCCCGAGTAGCTGGGACTACAGGCGCCCGCCACCTCGCCCGGCTAGTTTTTTTTTTTGTATTTTTAGTAGAGACGGGGTTTCACCATGTTAGCCAGGATGGTCTCCATCTCCTGACCTCGTGATCCGCCCGTCTCGGCCTCCCAAAGTGCTGGGATTACAGGCTTGAGCCACCGCGCCCGGCCGTCCAAGAGTTTCTCTAAGACATATGCCAAATGTAAAATTTTACCTTCAATTTTTTTTTCACTGCGTACCAAATTGTATAAGATCTATCAGTTTACAGTCCTATTAACAATATATGTGTTTCCATGGTTTTGTGTCCTCTCCAAATTTAATAAAACCATGCTTTAAAATTTTTACCAGTAGCCTCTTGGACGGGTGTAAGAAGTGTTTTTACTCTTCATTTGCCTGATTCCTAATGAAGATGAGCATCTTTCCACATGTTTATTGGCCTTTTGTATATTTTCTATTCTGTGAAATGGCTGTTGATGTGCTTTATCTGTGGCTTTTAAAGAACAAAAATGAATTCATTTTGCACTAATTTTTGCAATCTGTTTTTAAAAATACATCACAGATGTCTTTCCATTTACTAAGTATGCTTCTACAATATAATTTTGATGGCAGAATAATATTTCTTGTATCACAATTTACTGCTCCTTCAGTGTTACAGCATTATGTCCTTTCACTTTTATCAGCAGTGAGGTGGAGAGCATCCTTGCAACCAAATGTCTGTATATGCACAATCTTAGCATATGCATTCCTAGAAGTGTATGAGTAGTTTTAGATTTTTGGTTCACATTGCCAGTTGCTCTCCAAAAAGGTTTTATCAATTTATATGCCAACCAGGAATGCATGAGGGTACCTGGATGCTGGTATGAAGAATCTTTTCAACACTGTTTTTCATCCATATTCCTGATTATTTGTGTGACTTATTGTCTGGGTTTTTTTTTTTCCTTTATCTTCTTAAGTGTCTATGTTAGCTGTAGAAGAGTATGAGGAGATGCAAGTAAACCTGGAGCTGGAGAAGGACCTTCGAAAGAAAGCGGAGTCATTTGCACAAGAGGTGGGTATCTTGTAAAAACTTTTTTTTTTCCCTTGAGACAGAGTCTCGCTCTGTTGCCAGGCTGGAGTGCAGTGGCACAATCTCAGTTCACTGCAACCTCCAACTCCCTGATTCAAGCGATTCTCCTGCCTCAGCCTCCCGAGTAGCTAGGATTACAGGCACTCGCCACCATGCCTAGCTAATTTTTGTACTTTTAGTAGAGATGGGGTTTCACCATGTTGGCCAGGATGGTCTTGATCTCTTGACCTCGTGATCTGCTCGCCTCGGCCTCCCAAAGTACTGGGAGATTACAGACATGAGCCACTGTGCCCAGTAGTAAAAACCTTTTTAATTTTGTTTTGTAAGGGACCTTATCATGAGGTTGAGTAAGAACTCACCAGTTTGAATTAAGGATCTGCTGGTTTAGGGAGGCAGATAACAGAATAGTATCAAGTTCATTGTCAAAAGATCTGGGCTCAAATTTTGGCCATGTCAATTACTAGTTGTATGACCTCTGAGCAATTCTTCAGCCTCTCAGGGCTTCACTTTTACCATCTGTAAAATGGACAGTAATACAGACCTGACTAAGTGGATTTTTAATGGCAAAATTTTTCAAAAGTGTTGTGTTAACTATAAAATGCCGTGTGAGGGAAAGGAATTGCATTTGGTGATATCCATGGCTTGTGATGGACAGTCTAGCTTGGGTACAGGATGCCTGTACATTTCAAATAGGCTTAAATTCTTGGAGGTATCTCCATATACCGTCTCAGATAACAGTATTATGGTATCAGTATTTCTCTTCAGCCATTGTGCAGTGCTGTCATTATGCCAGGCGATTCTTCCACTGGCTGTGGAACACTGCCATGTAGTATATTCATTTTCATTATCTCAACCTTTCACCAGCCTACTGATCTTCCTCTCATGTTAGAGATCAGCTTTGAGCATCTCTTGTTCCGGCTTACCTGTTGACACGCAGTCATTGGGTCTTCCATGGCCCTGGGGCTAGCGTCCAGGGGCATGAGGAGTTCACCAGTCGGCTAAACTCAAAAACTGGTCTGCAATGAGATCTCCATCCTGTACGTGTAGTTTGAATTTATGTGCATACTGTGGGTTGAAGGGAAATAGCTCAGGAAATGTAAAACAGTCCTAGGTAAAGGTATCCAAGGCATAGAAGGAAGACAAAGCATGGCATTATGGGAATGTCATTTGAAAATCTGATTATGGTTTTGTGGGGCTCTTTCTGTGCTTGAGCATAGCTGTGCTAGCAATGAACTCTACCAAAGGTTTGGGCCAAGTAGATCTGACTTGAAATATTATGATTCATTTTATTCAGAGAATTTAATGAAAGGTGAGTAAATATTTTTCTCTTATTACTTGGAAGAAAGGAAAAAGAATTGAAGTGTGTCAGAGCCCTCTGGAAAACGTTGCAGCAATATAAATAATGCAATGAAATAAAACAGTGGAGGGGGTGAGGAAGCAGGGATAATGTGAAGATGCCTTTATTGCAAAACTGGAAAGGTTGGCTTTTTTAATGCAAAACTGGAAAGGTTGGATTTTGACCTGAATAGCACGGTCTCATTTCAAGACATTTTCAGTTTTCCATCTGTTGTTTGCACAATGATGTTAGAATACAAAGCAGCTCAAATAAAAACTTGAAGGCCATGTAGTAGCAGAGAAGACAGATGGAAGAAGCAAGGTTGCAGTAAGAGGACAAAAATGAATGATCGACTCTGCCGTTCACCTGGTCTTCAGTCTTAGTGGTTGGTGGAAACAATGATGCTGACATGTTAACCCAGAATGAGGAGGTAGAAGTTTGAGGAGAGAAAGGAAGCAAGAGCAATGGTACTTGCGTTGTTGGCAGCATAAATATTTGCAGTAGTACTCAACAATTTTACAGTATCTAGTTTCTTTTTTTTTTTTTTTTTTTTGAGACGGAGTCTTGCTCTGTCGCCCAGGCTGGAGTGCAATGGCTAGATCTCAGCTCACTGCAACCTCCGCCTCCCGGGTTCACTCCATTCTCCTGCCTCAGCCTCCTCAGTAGCTGGGACCACAGGCCCCGGCCACCTCGCCCGGCTAATTTTTTGTATTTTTAGTAGAGACGGGGTTTCACCGTGTTAGTCAGGATGGTCTCGATCTCCTGACCTCATGATCCGCCCGTCTCGGCCTCCCAAAGTGCTGGGATTACAGGCTTGAGCCACCGCGCCCGGCCTAGTTTCAATCTACACAATAGTGAGAAGAAAACTTTTAAAAAAAATAGCACTAGATTGGAACTAGCATATTTTCCTTTTTACATAGTTTACGCATTCTCAGGTTTTCAACAGATAAGTACAAAGACACAAAACTTAGTTTAACAACAGAGTCCCATTCTTTTGCATTTTACTTACCACTTAGGGCATGCAGCAAACATCTTACTGTGCCAGACACTGTGCTGACATTGGGAATCCAGTGGTGAAGAAAGCAAATATGAGCCCTGCCCTCTTGGAGCTTATAGTCTAGAGCCCTAGAAATCAATTTTTAAGGTTAATTTACTTTATATTTTTAGTTAAAAAGGAATATGTGTGCCTTGCACAAAGATACAAATATTTTCTAAATGTATAAAATAAAAATTGAAAGTTACCCCCCACTCTTAATTCCCACTAGTTTATTTAGAAAACAAAGCCAAAAACATAACCCCCCTCAACAAGAAAACTATCAGTTGTCTTCATAACTATATTAAATTTTTAAATTTATTCAATATAATTAAATTTTTTGGCCAGGAATGGTGGCTCACGTCTGTAATCCCAGCACTTTGGGAGACCGAGGCGGGGGCGTCATTTGAGGCCAGGAGTTCGAGACCAACCTGGCCTACATAGTGAAACCCCATCTCTACTAAAAATACAAAAATTAGCCAGGCATGGTGGCAGGCACCTGTAGTCCCAGCTACTCGGGAGACTGAGGCATGAGAATCACTTGTACCCAGGAGGCGGAGGTTGCAGTGAGCTGAGATTGTGCCACTGTACTCCAGCCTGGGCAACAGAGCGAGACTCCATCTCAAAAAAAAAAAAAAAGAAAAAAAATTACTGTAATCATAATGGTCACCCAAAACAATTCATTTTAATTAAATCACTGGTCTGAAGTTTAAGATACTGTAATGAAATATTGATTACTCTTTCTTAGAATGCTGAAGCTGCGTCTCACCCTTCTCCAGCCAAGCATACATGCACATACTCTCCCTCACTGCAGTCTCTATACCTCTCACTCTCACACAGATGGAAGAAGAATGTGGGTTTCATGTATATACAATTGTTTATTTACCTGTTTGACTTTGTAATGTGTTTTAATTCTGCAGAAGAACCCTGTCGTAGTTTCGTGGGCTTTTCATAAATCCCTGCACAGGCAAAGAAGGAAAGCTTCTGACCTTTTTTTCCTCTCTCACAGGAAGACATACTGGGAAGAAAATGTTAGTGTTTTAGTATAGTATATTCATGACTTGACTTCTATTTGGAAATCGTTACTGATCAAGAGCTTAAGGATTGTATAAATCATTAAAGCTGCGGTCTTGCCACATGGAGGTTGATGGAAAATATTTTTGTCCTGAGTTTTATTTGCTGACTTTTTCTGTTACATGGTGGGTGAAGTTGTTGAACAAACTAACATGAGGGCTGTAGCAAATCATTTTACAGTTCAGAGCTTTCAGTTAAGTTCCAGTGTAAATTTCGTAATGCTATTAAAACTCTGAAAAGGTGAAGCTCTACTATAAAATTGGTAGGCCAGATTTCAGAGTTTAACAGAAACATTTCATACTTGGAATCACTCACTGGCCAAATTGGGTAGGGTGTTAAGGAAAAGAAATAACAGGTGAATAGAAATTAATGTTATTTTCAATCATGTAAAGTTGTGAGGATTTGATAAATAACATATATAAATTGCTTAATAAAGTGCTCAATGAAAGTATACTGTCTCCCTTCTCCCCTTTACCCTTCTACTGTTAACTACTTTTATCAGTGGGGAGAAACTAATTTAAAACAAAACAGTAGATCTAGTAAATAGTAGAGGAACTTAACCAGATAGTTAAGAGCTTGGGCGTGTAAATCAGATATGGGTTTAAATCCTGGTCTTGTCACTTACATGTGTTCTTGGGAAAGTCGCCTAACTTCTTTGAGCCTCAGTTACCTTATCAGTAAAATTAGATGATAGTAGTGTCTACTTGATAGTGTTGTTTTAAGGATTATAAGATATAATGAATGATTTTACATTAAAAACCATGTCTATCACACCATGTCTATCACATAGTGTTTAGTAAATGTTACCTCTTCATAGTAGAAGCACTTTAATAGGATTGGTGTAAGGATTAAAATAATGCATATAAAATATTTAGTGGAGTACACAAGGTAAGTTCTTGAGAAATATGAGCTACTGCTATTAATATTAGTGTATTTTAAAGCAATAATAAAATATTAAAAACTGAAGAGTAAGACCAGCTTATTGTATAAATATCTTGTTGGGGCAGGAGTAAAGATATTAAAGATTATATAAAAGGAATCATAGCAATCACTGCCTCTAAAACTTGTACAAGTCAGAATTTGCCTTTAATGTCTTAATAAAAATTCCATGTACTTTACTTTTGCTGAAGTTACAGTTGAGGAGATATGTGAGATTGAATGATATATACATTCTTGTAACAAACTTTTGCAGATGTTCATTGAGCAAAACAAGCTAAAGAGGCAAAGCCACCTTCTGCTGCAGAACTCCGTCCCTGATCAGCAGCTTTTGAAAGCTTTAGACGAAAATGCAAAACTCACCCAGCTCCTTGAAGAAGAGAGAATTCAGCATCAACAAAAGGTAACCCCTTTTCTTCTGGAGTTTTAGGTACACACACGCGTACATGCATACACACATATATTTAAGATGAAGGGTGCCTGTGGAGTCAGTCCAGTCATTTACTGTTTCATATTTTGCCTTAGTTACTAAGTCCTTCCAACCACCTTTTAGAAAAAAATAACTAAATGAATTTAATGTTGTGAAACTGAAATTTGTAACACACTGTTGTACACTTTATAATACTCTTTAGACTGTCCAAAGGGTCGGAAGAAGCAAGGGAAAGAGATATAACTCAGGAAGAGCTTGGATAATGCAAAGTCTGGAAATTGGATTTTTGGAAACGTATTTTTTGGAGACTGCACACACTAAGAGGCTCTATTCATCTCAGAGCACTTGTTGGAGGGCATAGGTTTTATTCAGAGAAAATGGAAGTCCATATTAGTAGTAATTGTTTGCTTAGAGAAAATTTCTGATTTTGTAAACTTGCACAAATGTGTATGTTTAAAGACTTCCTAAGTGGTTATTTCAGTTTGATGAGTGGAGCTATTCCAGCTGACATAGTGTACCTCTGTGTGCCAAGAAGAAAGAATAGTCATTGTGGTAGGTGAGAGGAGAATGTGGGAGAGGAGAAGCAAAGAAGTGGAACAAAGACTTTCAAATTAAAGAGACCACTTAAGAAAAATTATGTCAATGTTTATGCTACTTATAATGTACCTCATTTGGGAAGGAAAGGCTGTTAGCTGCTACTTGTTATCACCTGTCAAAGCCTCTGTGGCAACAGTATTGACATTTAATCCTTGGAAGTTCTGAAGTTTTTACAAAGTTGGTGGTGAGGTAGAGTTAATTAGTTTTGCGTCACTAAGAAATGTTCATATTTGGTGGCTGGTAAGATGGCCGAATAGGAACAGCTCTGGTCTGCAGCTCCCAGTGAGATCAACGCAGAAGGGAGGTGATTTCTGCATTGGGTACCTGGCTCATCTCATTGGGACTGGTTAGACAGTGGGTGCATCTCATGGAGGGCGAGCCGAAGCAGGGCGGGGTGTCACCTCACCTGGGAAGTGCAGGGGATTGGGGAACTCCCTCCCCTAGCCGAGGGGAAGCCATGAGGGACTGTGCTGTGAGGAATGGTGCACTCCAGCCCAGATAGTATGCTTTTCCCACGGCCTTTGCAAGCCTTGTAGACCAGGAGATTCCCTTGGGTGTCTATGCCACCAGGGCCCTGGGATTCAAGCACAAAACTGGGTAGCCATTTGGGCAGACACCAAACTAGGTGCAGGAGTGTTTTTCATACCCCAGTGGCACCTGGAACACCAGCAACACAGAACTGTTCACTCCCCTGGAAAGGGGCAGAAGCCAGGGAGCTAAGTGGTCTAGCTCAGCAGATCCCACCCCCACAGAGCCCAGCAAACCAAGATCCACTGGCTTGAAATTCTCGCTGCCAGCACAGCAGTCTGACGTCAACCTGGTACACTCGAGCTTGGTAGGAGGCAGGGTGTCTGCCATTACTGAGGCTTGAGTAGGCTGTTTTCCCCTCACAGGGTAAACAAAGCCACCAGGAAGTTCGGACTGGGCAGAGCCCACTGCAGCTCCGCCAAGCTGTTGTAGCTAGATTACCTCTTTAGATCCCTCCTCTCTGGGCAGGGCATCTCTGAAAGAGAGGCAGCAGCCCCAGTCGGGGCTTATAGATAAAACTGCCATCTCCCTGGGACAGAGCACCTGGGGGAAGAGGCAGCTGTGGGCGCAGCTTCAGCAGACTTAAACGTTCCTGCCTGCCGGCTCTGAATAGAGCAGCAGATTTCCCAGCACAGTGCTTGAGCTCTGCTGAGGGACAGACTGCCTCCTCAAGTGGATCCCTTACCCCAGTGCCTCCTGACTGGGAGACACCTCCCAGCAGGGGTCTACAGTCACATCATACAGGAGAACTCCAGATGGCATCTGGCGGGTGCCCCTCTGGGATGAAGCTTCCAGAGGAAGGAACAGGCAGAAATCTTTGCTGTTTTACAGCTTCCACTGATGGTCCCCAGGCAAACAGGGTTGGGAGTGGACCTCCAGCAAACTCCAGCAGACCTGCAGCAGAGGGACCTGACTGCTAGAAGGATAACTAACAAACAGAAAGGAATACATCAACATCAACCAAAGGGCATCCACGCAAAAACCCCATCCGGAGGTTACCAACATCAAAGACCAAAGGTAGATAATCCAGAAAGATGAGGAAAAACTAGTGCAAAAAGGCTGAAAGTTCCAAAAACCAGAATGCCTCTTGTCCTCCAAAAAATCACAACTCCTAGCCAGCAAGGGAATAAAAGTGGATGGAGAATGAGTTTGACAAATTGACAGAAGCAGGCTTCAGAAGGTGGGTGATAACAAACTCCTCCGAGTTAAAGGAGCATGTTCTAACCCAACGCAAGGAAGCCAAGAACCTTGATAAAAAGTTAGAGGAATTGCTAACTAGAATAACCAGTGTAGAGAAGAACAAAAATGACCTGATGGAGCTGAAAAACACAGCAGGAGAACTTGGTGAAGCGTATGCAAGTATCAATAGCCAAATCGATCAAGTGGAAGACAGGATATCAGAGATTGAAGATCAACTTAATGAAATAAAGCATGAAGACAAGATTCTTGAAAAAAAGACTGAAAAAGAGTGAACAAACTCCAAGAAAGATGGGACTATGTGAAAAGACCAAACCTATGTTTGATTGGTGTGCTGGAAAGTGATGGGGAGAATGGAACCAAGTTGGAAAACACTCTTCAGGATATTATCCAGGAGAACTTCCCCACCCAGCAAGACAGGCCAACATTCAAATTCAGGAAACACAGAGAACACCACAAAGATACTCCTCGAGAAGAGCAGCCCCAAGACACATAATCGTCAGATTCATCAAGGTTGAAACAAAGGAAAAAATGTTAAGGGCAGCCAGAAAGAAAGGTTGGGTTACTCACAAAGGGAAGCCTATCAGACTAACAATGGATCTCTCTGCAGAAACCCTACAAGCCAGAAGAGAGTGGGAGCCAATATTCAACATTCTTAAAGATAAGAATTTTCAGCCTAGAATTTCATATCTAGCCAAATTAAGCTTCATAAGCAAAGGAGAAATAAAATCCTTTACAGACAAACAAATGCTGCGAGATTTTGTCACCACCAGGCCTGCCTTACAAGAGTTCCTGAAGGAAGCACTAAGCATGGAAAGGAAAAACTGGTACCAGCTACTGCAAAAACATACCAAATTGTAAAGATCAATGACACTGAAGAAACTGCATAAACTAATGGCAAAATAACCAGCTAGCATCATAATGACAGGATCAAATTCACACATAACAATATTAACCTTAAATGTAAATGGGATAAATGCCCCCAATTAAAAGACATGGACTGACAAATTGGATAAAGAATCAAGATCCATTGGTGTGCTGTATTCAGGAGACCCATCTCACGTGTAAAGACACATAGGCTTAAAATAAAGGGACAGAGGAATATTTACCAAGCAACGGGAAAGCAAAAAAAAGCAGGGGTTGCAATCCTAGTCTCTGATAAAACAGACTTTAAACCAATGAAGAGCAAAAGAGACAAGGGTATTACATAATGGTAAAGGGATTAATGCAACAAGAAGAGCTAATGATCCTAAATATATATGCACCCAATACAGGAGCACCCAGATTCATAAAGCAAGTTCTTAGAGACCTACAAAGAGATATAGACTCCCACACAATAATAGTGGGAGGCTTCCACACCCCACTGTCGATATTAGACAGATCAATGAGACAGAAAATTAACAAGGATATTCAGGACTTGAATTCAGCTCTGGACCAAGCAGACCTAATAGCATCTACAGAACTCTCCATCCCAAATCAACAGAATATATATTCTTCTCAGTACCACATCATACTTATTCTAAAATTGACCACATAATTGGAAGTAAAACACTTCGCAGCAAATGCAAAAGAATGGAAATCATAAAGAGTCTCTCAGACCACAGTGCAATCAAATTAGAATTCAGGATTGAGAAACTCACTCAAAACCACACAACTACCTGGAAACTGAACAACCTGCTTCTGAATGACTACTGAGTAAATAACAAAATTAAGTCAGAAATAAAGAAGCTCTTTGAAACCAATGAGAACAAAGATACAACATACCAGAATCTCTGGGACATAGCTAAAGCAGTGTTTAGAGGGAAATTTATAGCACTAAATGCCCACAGGAGAAAGCAGGAAAGATCTAAAATTGACACCCTGTCATCACAATTAAAAGAATTAGAGAAGCAAGAGCAAACACATTCAAAAGCTAGTAGAAGTCAAGAAATAACTAAGATCAGAGCAGAACTGAAGGAGACAGAGACACGAAAAATCCTTCAAAAAAAATCAGTGAATCCAGGAGCTGTGTTTTTGAAAAGATTAACAAAATAGGTAGACTGCCAGCCCAACTAATAAGAAGAAAAGAGAGAAGAATCAAATAGACATAATAAAAAATGTAAAGGGGGGATCACCACCAATCTCACAGAAATACAAACTACCATCAGAGAATACTATAAATACCTGTACACAAATAAGCTAGAAAATCTAGAAGAAATGCATAAATTCCTGGACACATACACCCTCCTAAGACTAAACCAGGAAGAAGTTGAATCCCTGAATATACCAATAACAAGTTCTGAAATTGAGGCAGTAATTAATAGCCTGCTAACCAAAAAAAGCCCAGGATCAGACAGATTCACAGCCAAATTCTACCAGAGGTACAAAGAGGAGCTGGTATCATTCCTTCTGAAACTATTCCAAGCAATAGAAAAAGAGGGACTCCTCCCTAATTCATTTTATGAGGCCAGCATCATCCTGATACCAAAACCTGGCAGAAACACAACAAAAAAAGAAAATTTCAGGCTAGTATCCTGATGAACATCCATGTGAAAATCCCCAATAAAATACTGGCAAACTGAATCCAGCAGCACATCCAAAGGCTTATCTACCACAATCAAGTCGGCTTCATCCCTGGGATGCAAGGCTGTTTCATCCCAGGGATGAAGTAATCCATCACATAAACAGAACCAATAAACGTAATCCATCACATAAACAGAACCAATGAGAAAAACCACATGATTATCTCAATAGATGCAGAAAAGGCCTTCAATAAAATTCAACACCCCTTCATGCTAAAAAGTCTTAGTAAACTAGGTATTGATGGAACATATCTCAAAATAATAAGAGCTATTTATGACAAACTCACAGCCAATGTCATACTGAATGAGCAAAAGCTGGAAGCATTCCCTTTGAAAACCGGCACATGACAAGGATGCCCTCTCTCACCACTCCTATTCAACATGGTATTGGAAGTTCTGGCCAGGGCAGTCAGGCAAGGGAAAGAAAGAAAGGGTATTCACATAGGAAGAGAGGAAGTCAAATTGTCTCTTGTTTGCAGATGGCATGATTGTATACTTAGAAAACCCAAAATCTCCTTAAGCTGATAAGCAACTTCAGCGAAGTCTCAGGATACAAAATCATTGTGCAAAAATCACAAGCTTCCTATACACCCATAATAGACAGAGAGCCAAATGATGAGTGAACTCCCATTCACAATTGCTACAAAGAGAATAAAATACCTAGGAATACAACTTATAAGGGATGTGAAGGACCTCTTCAAGGAGAATGACAAACCACTGCTCAAGGAAATAAGAGAGGATACAAACAAATGGAAAAACATTCCATACTCATGGATAGGAAGAATCAATATTGTGAAAATGGCTGTACTGCCCAAAGTAATTTATAGATTCAATGCTATCCCTATCAAGCTACCATTTACTTTCTTCACAGAATTAGAAAGACCTGCTTTAAATTTCATGTGAAACCAGAAAAAAAGCCCATATTGCCAAGACAATCCTAAGCAAAAAGAACAAAGCTGGAGTCATCACACTGCCTGGCTTCAAACTATACTACAAGGCTACAGTAACCAAAACAGCATGGTACTGGTACCAAAACAGAGATATAGATCAATGGAACATAGCAGAGACCCCAGAAATAACAGCACACATCTACAACCATCTAATCTTTTACAAACCTGACAAAAACAAGCAATGGAGAAAGGATTCCCTATTTAATAAATGGTGTTGGGAAAACAGGCTAGCCATATGCAGAAAACTGAAACTGGACCTCTTCCTTACACCTTATACAAAAATTAACTCAAGGTGGATTAAAGACTTAAATGTAAGACCTAAAACAATAAAAACTCTAGAAGAAAATCTAGGCAATACCATTCAGGACATAGGCATAGGCAAAGGCTTCATGACTAAAACACCAAAAGCAATGGCAACAAAAGCCAGAATTGACAAATGGGATCTAATTAAACTAAAGAACTTATGCACAGCAAAAGAAACTATCATCAGAGTGAACAGGCAATCTACAGAATGGGAGAAAATTTTTACCATCTATCCTTCTGACAAAAGGCTAATATCCAGAATTTACAAGGAACTTAAATTCACACACACAAAAAAACAACAACAAACAGTTTCATCAAAAAGTGGGCAAAGTATATGACCAGACACTTCTCAAAAGAAGACATTTATGTGGCCAAAAAACATATGAAAAAAAGCTCATCATCACTGGTCATTAGAGAAATGCAAATCAAAATGGCAATGAGATACCATCTGACATCAGTTAGAATGGCGATCATTAAAAAGTCAGGAAAAAACAGATGCTGGAGAGGATAGGAATCTCCAGAGATGCTGGAGAAATAGGAATGCTTTTACACTGTTGGTGGGTGTATAAATTAGTTCAACCATTGTGGAAGACAGTGTGGCGATTCCTCAAGGATCTAGAACCAGAAATACCATTTGACCTAGCAATCACATTACTGGGTATATACCCAAAGAATTATAAATCATTCTACTATAAAGACACATACACACATGTTTATTGCAGCACTATTCTTAATAGAAAAGACTTGGAACCAACCCAAATGCCCACCAATGATAGACTGGATAAAGAAAATGTGGCACATATACACCATGGAATACTATGCAGCCATCAAAAAGGATGTGTTTGTGTCCTTTGCAGAGACATGGATAAAGCTGGAAACCATCATTTTCAGCAAACTAACCCAGGAACAGAAAACCAAACACTGCCTGTACTCACTCATAAGTGGGAGTTGAACAATGAGAACACATGGAAACAGGGAGGGGAACATCACACACCGGGGCCTGTCAGGAGGGGGGCAAGGGGAGGGAGAGCATTAGGAGAAATACCTAGTGTAGATGACAGGTTGATGGGTACAGCAGACCACCATGGCACGTGTATACCTGTGTAACAAACCTGCACATTCTGCACATGTACCCCAGAACTTAAAGTAGAATAAATAAATAATAAAAATAATTTTAAAAACAAATGATATATATGTAGAGTACCTCTGGATGGACAGATGATAAAAGTCCCCTGGGAAAGAGAACTGGAGAACAGGGTGGGAGGGAAAGAATTTCATTCTTTCTTTTGTCCCCATGTGTAGGAATTACTTTTCAAGAAAAGAGAAAAAAAAATGTGTTTTTGTTTCAGTTTATGCTAGAATTTAACTTTTGGTTCTGAAAAGTCTAGCTACTTACAGTTAAATCATTTAGCAAATAATACATGCCTAGAACCTACTGAATTGAGCTGAGGTTTAAGATTAAATTGTTGTATGTATACCTTGTTGGGTACTGAAGATTAAAGTTATCAATGAAATTATAATAATCACTACTTCTAAAACTTATACTCTGTATATATACAGTTATTCTTACAGTCTTTTCATATACAGATGATCCTTGACTTACGATGGGGTTACGTCCTGATAAACCCATGTTAGATGAAAATATTGTAAGTCAAAAATAATATACCTAACCTACTGAATATCATAGTTTAGCCTAGCCTACCTTAAACGTGCTCAGAACACTTGTATTAGCCTACAATTGGGCAGAGTCAACTGGAAACACAGAGCATCAATCAAAACTAGAAAACTAGAGCATCAATCCCCATTCTTTTTGGCACTAGGGACCGGTTTCGTGGAGGACAATTTTTCCATGGACTGGGGAGGGATGAGGGTGGGGGATGGTTTTGTGATGAAACTGCACCACCTCAGATCATCAGGCATTAGATTCTCATAAAGAGCGGCCAACCTAGATCCCTTGCATGTGCAGTTCACAATAGAGTTCGCGGTTCTATAAGAGTCTATTGCTGCTGCTGATCTGACAAGGTGGAGCTCAGGTGGTAATGCTTGCTCATGCCTGCTGCTAACCTTCTGTGCAGCCTGGTTCCTAACAGGCCATGGACCAGTACCAGTCCAAGACCCGGGGTTTGGGGACCCCCGCTCTAGAGTATCAGTTATTTACTTCCATGATCATGTGACTCACTGGGAGCTGTGCCTGGCTGCTGTTGCAGAGGATTGTGAGAGAGTATCTTATTACACATTGCGAGCCTGGGAAAAGATCAAAATCCAGAATTTGAAGTGTGGTTTGTATTGAATGCGTGTCACTTTCACACCATTGTAAAGTCGAAAAACTGTATCTCAAACCATCCTAAATTGGGGACCATCTGTATGTGGCTTGAAATGTTTCTTAGCTATCTGTAAGTTCCCTTGCAGATGCAGCCGTCTTTTAAGCACAGCATATGGTTTTTGCAATTATAAAAATAACATATACTCCTTATAATACATTTTTAAAATATAGCAAAAGTTAAAGAAGATTAACCAAGTATCCCATATTTTGGTGCATAGCTGAACTTTCTGTAAATATATCACTTTGTAAATATAGTTTGTTTAAATTGAATCATACCATGCATACTATTTTATGCCCTGATTTTTTTTCCATTGGTAATATATCTTCTCATGTCAGTATATAGTTAACTATGTGATTTAAAATAGTTGCATCGTATTTCATTGAATAAACATGCCATAATTTATTAAATCAAAAATATTGGTGGACATTTAGGTTATTTGCAGCGTTTTGTTGTTGTAAAGAACACTCCAGGCCAGGTGTGGTGGCTCATGCCTGTAATCTCAACACCTTGGGAGGTCGAAGCAGGTGGATCACTTAAGGCCAGGAGTTCGAAACTAGCCTGGCCAATGTGGTGAAACCCCGTCTCTACTAAAAATACAAAAATTAGCTGAGTGTGGTGACATGTACCTGTGGCCCCAGCTACTCAGAAGGCTGAGGCACAAGAATTGCCTAAACCTGGGAGGCGGAGTTTGTAGTGAGCCCAGATCACGCCACTGCACTCCAGCCTGGCCGAAAGAGTGAGACTCTGTCTCAAAACAAAAACAAAAACAAAACAAAGCAAAAAACCACTTCCTTGAATGCATTTCAGAGTATTTTTAAAAATAATTTCTAAAAGTGGTTTTACTGAATCAAAAGCCTTTCTTTTTTTTTGAAGACTTTTGATACTTATTACTAAATTTGTGTCCCCCAGGGGTCTTTTAAAATATTACCTGAATTTTTCTTTTGAAAATGGTTACAAAAGTGACTCATACTTAAAAATTAAAGTGTCTCTGTGACTAACAAGCATATAAAAAATGCTCAACTAATCATTAGAGAAATGAAAATCAAAACCACAATGAGATACCATCTCGTGTCAGTCAGAATGGCTATTGTTAAAACGTCAAAAAATAGCAGATGTTGGCAAGGTTTCAGAGAAATAGGACACTTATACACTGCTGGTGGGAATGTAAGTTCAGCCATTATGGAAAGCAGTGTGGCGATTTCTCAAAGAACTTAAAACAGAAATACCATTCAACCCAACAATCCCATTATTGGATATATGCCCAAAGGAATATAACTCGTTCTACCATAAAGACACATGCACGTGTCTTTATGTCTACATTCATCGCAGCACTATACGTAATAGCAAAGTCATGGAGTCAACCTCAGTGCCCATCCGTGGTAGACTGGATAAAGAAAATGTGGTACACATTATACCATGGAATACTATGTAGCCATAAAAAGGAATGAGATAATGTCCTTTGTAGCAACATGAATGGAACTGGAGGCCATAATCCTAAGGGAACTAACATAGGCATAGAAAACCAAATGTTCTCACTTCTAAGTGGGAGCTAAGCATTGATTACACATGGGCACAAAGAAGGGAACAACAGACACTGGGGCTTACTTGACGATGGAGGGTAGGAGGAGAGAGAGGATCGAAAAAGTAGTTGTCAGGCACTATGCTTTTTACCTCGGTGATGAAACAACCCTGTACACCAAACCTCTGTGACACACAATTTACCTGTATAACAAACCTGCACATGTACCCCGAACCTAAAATAAAACTTACAAAAGTTAAAGTGTCTAGTACATAACTCCCAGTAAATTTATTTTAAATCAAAGAGCTGATTATGATTTTGTGTTAATTGTATCTAGAATTTGCATGGTTGTTAAGATGGATCGGAATCTGTTTGCTATGAAGTACAGTCAAAGGGAAATATTTGTTTTTTCCCTTTGTTTTCTTTGACAAAGGAAAAACTGTCACCCATAAAAGTCTTTTTTTTTTTTTTTTTTTTTTTAAATAACTTACAGGTCAAAGAATTAGAAGAGCAACTAGAAAATGAAACACTCCACAAAGAAATACACAACCTTAAACAGCAACTGGAGCTTCTAGAAGAAGATAAAAAGGAATTGGAATTGAAATATCAGAATTCTGAAGAGAAAGCCAGAAATTTAAAGCACTCTGGTAAAAGCATTGAGTAGGCTACTATGTCTTACTACTAATCTTTGAATTACTCATGCCTAGTACAAAACCTGGCTATAGTTAGTCTAGAACATTTACTGAATGCTGTGGGAAAATACAAAGATTTGTTTTTAAATTCCTTCATTTCTAACCATTGCAATTCAGTAGAATAGCTGCTGTATTAAATAATTCACAAATATTTAGACTTCTTTTTTGGACTTAGAGCCCTTATGAACATCATATACAGAATTAAGACACAGAGATACCATTAGCATAGGAAGACCAAACTTTTCAGGGAGCTTGAGGTGAATATTCATTATGTACTTTATTTTGTTCACTTAGAGTGCATTTTTAGAAAGTATTAAACTTTTTAAACATACTATCTTCATCTTTGGTGTGCATACCACCTTCATCTTTGGTATCTAATTATACACACGAAGTAATACTTTCTATATCGTACTTAACAATGAACTGGGCAACAATATATCTATTAAATGGAAAACCTTTTAAAACACCAGGGGATACTTAAATCAAAAGATTTATTCATTCAGTTCTAGAAGGCTTAACGGGAATGTGCGAGTTAGATTATTATGCAGGCATATGTGTAAGTCTCTGTTGGAAGGTCGGTAATTTAAGAAGGCAGGTACATTCCCTTTATAATAGCTTCAATATTCACCTCAGATATTTTTTGGTTAATTTTATACTAGAATTTTGAAACCTATGCAGAAGAACCACGTAAGCCTTTTTTCCTTCTAAAAGCATTCAGTGCTTTCTAATCCACAATAAAAATTGATTATAATTTAATTTTTAATTGATCCAAAATTAAGAAATATTCCATTATTTTTAGTGAATATCAGAGTAGCCTGTAGCCAAAGCCACCTTTATTATGAATGGAGGAGGCAGACACTGGAAACACATGAGGTTCAATTCTGAATGCCTTTTATTAATGCTTAGCATCTGCTGTGTGTGTACCCAGCCCTATCCTAGGATACACTACTTAAGAGGCTGAGACAGGAGAATGGTGTGAACCCGGGAGGCGCGGAGCTTGCAGTGATCCGAGATCACGCCACTGCACTCCAGCCTAGGTGACAGAGCAAGACTCCATCTCAAAAAAAAAAAAAAAAAAAAAGAAGGAAAGGAACTATGCTTTTTGTCTTCAGAGAACTCGTATTCCTCTTGGAGGGATAGGTGCATACACATGAAATGACCAGTGGATTCTCAGTTTAGGAGAGCATAGCCCACACTGCCTATTTAAGTGTTGAGGGTAAATACAAATGGACAGATCCTTGGGGGTACACTTAGTTGGGGAGAGTGGAATGGCTGTGGATGGGGAGAGCTACCTCTGAATGCCAACAGTATGCAGCACCTTTTACCCATTATCTCATAGGTATAAGCATCTGTGATATAAACAAGTTCAGTTCCTTGAAGTCAGGTGTTATGTCTTCTGTAGCACCATTCATAGGCATTTTGACATCGTTGGTGCTTGCTAAGTAAAATGCCTGCTTCATGAAAGACTTGAAGGAATATGGTGCATTTCCAGAAATATCTTCAAAAGAGCAAAAAGTTTCTGAGTTACAGATTTAGGAAGCTGAATCTGGTTAAAATCAAAGACTCTAGTATTTGCAGTTTTTGAAGGAAATTAAGCAGGGGAGAGAAGTATGCAGTTATTAAAATTCATTACTAAATGTCATCTTTAAAATTAATTCTTGGTCTGTATACTTTTAAAGTCAAGTATTAACGATTTCTTAGTGTTTGAGTAATATACTTCGTTGTTAACAAATATTTCTTCAGCCTACTCACTTCTTCCTACCCTTCAGCCATTGTTTTGAATGTTTTTTCTTTTCTAAAGTTGTATATACAGCAAAAAGATAACATTTAATATCGATAGATGGGAGTCCTCTCTTGCATTAGCAATAGACTAGATAGTGAAAAGTTTAAAAAGGTCTGCAATTTCATATTGAAATTTTTTATTTTGCCTTAATAAAAAGAACTTACTTTTGAGAAAGGTTATGTTCTTTCTTTCACATGTATGAACAATGTTTAGTTGCTTGTTTCAGCTCTCTTCTGAATGCTTGCTCTCTGTGCAGTTGATGAACTCCAGAAACGAGTGAACCAGTCTGAGAATTCAGTACCTCCACCACCTCCTCCTCCACCACCACTTCCCCCTCCACCTCCCAATCCTATCCGGTAAGCATATCCAGGAAGACTGCTCTGCATCAAATGTTCTTCCCCATCAGATTGTGCCATGAGAGGAGCCATATTAAAAGCATGAAAGGTACTAGCTGATGCTTTTCTTGGAAATTTTTCTAAAGGCCAGTGATATGGTTTGGTTGTGTCTCCACCCAAATCTCCTCTTGAATTGTAGCTCCCACAATTCCCATGTGTCATGGGAGGTAATTGAATCATTAGGGTGCGTCTTTCCCGCACTGTTCTCATGATAGGGAATCTCATGAGATCTCATGGTTTTATAAAGAGGAGTTCCCCTGCACAAGTTCTCTCTTCCCTGCTGCCATGTAAGATGTGACTTGCTTCTCCTTGCCTTCCGCCGTGATTGTGAGGCCTCCCCAGCCATGTGGAACTGTGAGTCAAGTAAACCTCTTTCCTTTATAATTACCCAGTCTCAGGTCTATCTTTATTAGCAGCATGAGAATGGCCTAATAAGCCAATATGTTATTCCCTTCTTGTAATATATAAATTTTATTCAATAACATTAAGATTTCCTTTAATGGTAAGAACAAGGAATTTTGAGCTTCTCCAGAATGTGTTTACTTTTCTGTCTTGCTAATTCGAATTTGAAAAGCTCTGGTTTGTTCATTTATTTTAGAAATAAAAATACTAAATGAAAATGTAAACATACTAATTGTTATAAACGAGTAATTAAACTAGAAGTATTAATTACTTTTATCCCTTTCCTCGTATTTATACCTTTAGTAAGGTTAAGAGAGGAACCTTCCATAAGAAAGATAAATTATGTTTAAATTCTTGTGACAGGAAGTCACATATGCAGACAGGAATTCGTATTTTCTGAAGCCTAAGGTGACATGATGGCATTATGTATGTCACTTGAGCACAATACACACTAGGAGATTTAGAGTCAAATTTTGCCTTCTTTATGGTTCCACATGCCACCATCCAGAATTACATAAGACAACCTCCTTGCCAAGGTGACAACTTATGTGCTCATGTCATGATATTAGCTGCTTTTGTATAATTTGTTCTTTAATAAATGGCATTTAAAAACTTTTGCTAGTTTTTTTTTTTTAACCTTTCATTAACTCATGTGATTTGTTTAATCCTTTCACACAGAGAGGCCATTTATTCATACTTTGCACCTTTGCTGATCCATCTGAATAGAATGTGTAGCATGTTCCTCCCACACAACTATGAAAATGGGACTTTGCCTTTTAAAAAGAGTCTCATTAGTTTTCCTTACTGAGCAGGGTATGACATAATCTACTTTAAGCCATTGAAGTAGTTAAGGCAAAATAATTTTTACACGTGATAGAGCCAAGAGTCAATTGAAAGAATTTCAGGTATTTTAAAATCTTTCTCTCCCGGGTAGCTAAATCTGTAGGAGATATTCTGGATTTGACATTTAAAATTGGAAATTCATCACTTTGATCTTTCTCTAAGGTCTGGGATTTTGAGCTGATAAGAAAGGTCACTTCTGTCCACGAAGAGGGAGAACGATTAAAAAGTAATTACAGTCTTGCTGGTGGCCTTTAATTTTTATTCTCAGAAATGTTGAGAGCCCCTAGAATTAAAAGTAAATTATAACCTAAGTAGAATTTTTTTTCCCAAAGAGCACTTTACAGTTACGCTGAGAAATGAATGTTCAGGACTATTTGTGTCTCAAGTGTGAACTCTTTTATAAGGCTCTTTAAAGAAAATTTTATTGAATAATATGATTTTTATTTTAAGATGAATTTAAATAGTACAGGACATAATTTTTAAAAGAAAAGAGATTTTTTTTGTGAGGAGTGCTTTCTTGCCAAAGAGGTGTATTTGCATATGTATTGAGTTTGAGTGGATTTTGTATTCACAAATCAAAGTTTTCTAACTTTGTTCCTGACCCATTTGTTTTATACAGATGTAAATCATGGTTAGAAATGAAAGCGGGGGCCGGGCACGGTGGCTCAAGCCTGTAATCCCAGCACTTTGGGAGGCCGAGACGGGCGGATCACGAGGTCAGAAGATCGAGACCATCCTGGCTGATACGGTGAAACCCCGTCTCTACTAAAAAATACAAAAAACTAGCCGGGCGAGGTGGCAGGCGCCTGTAGTCCCAGCTACTCGGGAGGCTGAGGCAGGAGAATGGCGTAAACCCGGGAGGCAGAGCTTGCAGTGAGCTGAGATCCGGCCACCGCATTCCAGCCTGGGCGACAGAGCAAGACTCCGTCTCAAAAAAAAAAAAAAAAAAAAAAGAAAGAAATGAAAGCGGGAAGAAAAAAAAAAGACTGGGGCCTGTGGCTTCTTTAAGTGGCCTTACTGCTTTTCCCTTCTCTTCCCTCTCATTTGACTCCAAGAATAGGTAGAAGAAAGAGGAAGAAGGCAAATCTTGGTCATTTTGTCCCAGTGGCAGTGAAAGTAGGACAGGTTTTATGCAGATATAGTTCATGGGGAGAGGGTTGAGGCTATTAAGTGTTTTTTTTTAAAGAAACAGAACATGTATATCTGTAGATACAGATATAGGCAGATATACATACAGATTTATTATAAGAAATTGGCTCATGTGATTATGGAGGCTGTCAAGCCCTGAGGTCTGTAGGGTGAGTTGGCAAGCTGGACACCCAAAAGAATCAGTGGTGTGGTTCCAGGCTGAGTCTAGGGGCCTGAGAACTGGCAGAACCTATGGTGTAGTTTTATTCCGAAGTTTGACAGGCTCCAGGCCCAGGAAGTGGCAGTGTGTTAGTTCAAGTTCGAAAGCAAGAAAAAGCCAATAACCCAGTTTGAAGGCAGTCGGACAGGAGGAAGTCCCTGTTAGTTGAAGGAGGATCAGCCTTGTTGTTCTAATTAGGCCTTCAAATGATTGGCTGAGGGCCACCTACCTCAGGGAGGACCATCTGCTTTACTCAGTCTACTGATTGAAATGTTAATGTCATCCACAGCATCCTCATGGAAACACCAGAATCATGTTTAACCAAGTAGCTCTGGCACCCCATGGCCCAGTCAAGTTGACACACAAAATAACTATTACAGTGGCCATGACGGACACTTGAAAACTAACAGGTGAAGGTTGGGCGCGGTGGCTCACGCCTGTAATCCCAGCACTTTGGGAGGCCGACATGGGCAGATCACGGGGTCAGGAGATCAAGACCATCCTGGCTAACACGGTGAAACCCCGTCTCTACTAAAAATTCAAAAAATTAGCCGGGCATGGTGGGAGGCACCTGTAGTCCCAGCTACTTGGGAGGCTGAGGCAGGAGAATGGCAGGAACCTGGGAGGCAGAGCTTGCCATGAGCCAAGATCGCACCATTGCACTCCAGCCTGGGCGACAGAGCAAGACTCTGTCTCAAAAAAAACAAAAACAAAAAAACTAGGGTAAAAATTCTCCACTGAAATGTTCCATCTTGGGACGACACGTGCCTGAAATTTTATTCATTCAATTGAAAGGACAGTGAAATGGGGCAGTGATGGCCAGAGGTTTGAGTATGGGTCCCAGATGTCTTGACCTAATCTCCTCTGGCCTGTGAGTCCTGCCTTCCCTGTAGTGTGAGTCCCATCTTGACTGTTGGTTTTAATATTGCAATGATTTTCCTCTGAGCACTGTATGTCTACAGCTTATGCTTCAACTCAGAATCCTTTACGCTAACGCTTTCTGTCATCTAGGTGGTTTATGCTAATAAACAGGTATTATTCTTCACACGTGTAAATATATATATAAGTACTCTGAGCAGTAAAAAATAAATTCCTGCTTCATCATCTTTATGTACAATAATGTACACTTGCAAAATTTCCTCGTAGAACCAGAGGCAAAGTCAGTGCAGGGTGTGGTGCGAGGGTAAGGTGAGACATCTGATTAGTGAGAACCCTCCTGACTCCCAGCCCACCATGGAGTGGTAACAAGTAGATTCAGCTGACAGAATGGCAAATTGAGCAAGTAAAGTTTATTTCATTCTTTATAACTTCTAGAATAAAATGTACTTATTTCAAAGTTCTATGTAAATTAGAGTTTCTAACTTTTGTGAAAATAATTTAATTCCATTAGGCCATTGCAAGCCCAAAGAAGAGAAACTAGACAAAGTCAGAAGCTCCGTGATTGGTTCCCAAGCTAGATAGAGCAGGATGCGTTTTTTTCTTTCTACTGTGCTTTATGGGAGATTATCCAGTGAGTCTGGGAATTTTAAGAAAAGGCAATTAGGAAGGGGATTAATAATATAAGCAAACGTAGAAGTGAAAAGTTAAAAAAGCTAGAAATTATAATGATTAAGAAACTGGAGGCTGGGCACAATGACTCACGTCTGTAATCCCAGCCTTTTGGGAGGCCGAGGCAGGAAGATTGCTTGAGGCCAGGAGTTCAGGACCAGCCTAGGCAACATGGTGAGACCCCTCCAAAAAATTAAAAAACATTAACCAGGAGTGATGGTGTACCTGTAGTCCCAGCTACTCCAAAGGCTGAGGCAGGAAGATCACTTGAGCGCAGGAGATCAGAGCTGCAATGAGTGGTGATCGTGCCCTTGCTCTCCAGCATGGGCAACAGAGTGAGACCCTGTGTCAGGAAAAAAAAAAAAAAAAAAGGATAAAAAAGAAGCCTTGGGTGGTGATACCTTCTGAACAAGCGTTACTCTGTATATCCATTTGCCCCTTTTCCTAAGGGCAACATTATGCCTTTCTTATCCTCCAAGTATTTGTTTTCTATTGCTGGACTGTTTTGCAAATACAGTTCACCACACTGAGTTCATTTATGATGCAGCTGAAGGAATTCAAAAATTATTGATTCACTCATGTTTTGGTAAACATTTTAGGGAGGAAATGATAATATATGCAGATATGTACACAAGCCAATGTACAGTTTTAAAATAATGTTAAAGTGAACATCTGTGTAATCACCCTCCAAATCAAGAAATAGGCAATACTGGCACCCTAATTCTTTCCTTTGATCCGTTTCCAAAGATAAGCACCTTTCTCTCTAATTGCTGTCTTTTATGGTGATCATTTCCTTGCATTATTGAAGAAAACTTTTCCTGCCTAACATGTATCCCTAAACTACTGTAAATATCTGTATGGCTTGGTTTTGAACTTTATATAATTGGAATTTTCATGTATCCTTGTGGTCTTGCTCTTTTTAGTCTACATTATTATTTTTATTTATTTATATATGTATTTTTTTTTTTTTTTTTAGATGGAGTTTCGCTCTTGTTGCCCAAGCTGGAGTGCAGTGGTGCGATCTTGGCTCACTGCAACCTCTGCCTCCCAGGTTCAAGCGATTCTCCTGCCTCAGCTTCCCAAGTAGCTGGGATTACAGACACCCGCCACCACGCCCAGCTAATGTTTTCATATTTTTAGTACAGACAGGGTGTTACCATGTTGGCAAGGCTGGTCTCGAACTCCTGACCTCAGGTGATCCACCCACCTTGGCCTCCCAAAGTACTGGGATTACAGGTGTGAGCCACCGCTCCCAGCCTACTCTACACTATTTTGTAAGATTCATCCGTTGTGTAGCTTAAGTCTATTCATATTCACTGATACCTAATTCACTTTATGAAGGTCTCAGAATGTACTTATCCATTGTGGTGCTGATGGACATTTGAATTATTACCAGTTCTGGGGAATCACGGAAATTCTTCATGAGCATTCTTGTTCATGTATCCTGGTGCACGAGTGCTTGCCTTTCTGTTGGATATGTGGCAGTGGAATCACTGGCTCATAGGATACATATATTTTTGACTCTACTAGATAATTACAAAGAGTTTTCCAGAGTGGAAGGTACTATCAATTTATATATCCTCTTTGGTTTGAGAACTTCTGTTACTCCACAGACCCACTAACCCTTGATATTACCAGATTTATTTTGTCTATTTGCTGAATGTATAGTGATATCCCCGCGTGGGTTTGTGTTTGCCTAACAGCTAATGAAGTCAAGCACCTCTTTTGTATATGTATTGGAAATTTGGACATCTTTTTTGGAGTTGCAAGGTTCTCTTCCATTTTGTATTATGCACTTTTTCTCATTGATCTATAGAATTTTGTTATATATCCTTTTTATTCTGCATATCAAAGGTTATAAAATTTTAGTATAGTCAAATTTATCATAATTTGATTTTACATAGATTTGTTTTTAAATGGACCAGAGAGAGTGGTGTAAATATATTTTATCCGTAAGTATTTGGTCTACATCATGTGGATTCAGATGTTTTTATACCCATAGTTCACAAATAGGTTGGTACTGATAACATACACTTCTTACTATGAAACACTCCCTAATTCTTTCATTCTTCTCTCCCCCTCTAACCTAGTACATAGAGAGCTATTTCTGAATTTTATATATATGAGTATTGAAATTTTTTGTCTCTTTTTCCTTTGTTAAGTCTGTATGCATTTTACTATTAGTTATAGCAGTGTACTTTCTCCAATAATGAGTTTGGTTTTATACAGAAGAGGATGAGACGTATTTCTCTTCTGTAAAGTGATGAAAACTTTAATATTATTAAAAATGGAAAGTAGACGACTTAAATTGTAGTTGTCTATTCATGCACCTACCAAAGAGTGAGATTTTTACTGATTATTTAGGATCTAGGTATCCAGTAATCTCCTGTTGATCTTTTTCTTTCTCCCAAAGATCCCTCATGTCCATGATCAGGAAACGATCCCACCCCAGTGGCAGTGGTGCTAAGAAAGAAAAGGCAACTCAACCAGAAGCAAGTAAGCATCACTTCCATTGGTGCAAGTGCTGGATGGTGTACATTTTGGGGGCAATTCACATGTGTGTTAAGTTCTTTGACAATAAACATGTTGTTGTATAACATTTATAGTATAAAGCACTGAACAGCTGTAAGAATGAACCAGTGACCTTCATTGCCTTCCTGTAGTTTATTATCCAGAGGAGATCAACACGCACACCTCACTGTAATGAGAGACATACTGGCAAATATATTTTCATTAAAGGTCAGGGTACCTTGGAGTGTACTGGAGAGAGAGGGAGTAATTCCAAATGAGGGATTTGGGGCAAGACTTCTTAGAGTTGGTAGCAAGTGACCTGGGACTTTGTCAAATACTTAGTATATACTACTACACTGTTGTGTGCTGGCGATACATGATATAGAAGTTACATTCTAGTGTAACTAGGCAGGAAGTAAACAAGTAAATATGTAATTATTTAAATACAATTAAGGAGGAGTACACGGTGCTAAGAGATAGTGGAAGTGGACTGCTGGTGTCTGAAAGTGATGTTCAAGCTGAGTAGTTGTGCCTTTAGAACATTGGGTGGGTTGGGTGGGTGGTGTTTAGGGTAAAACCATTTCAAATAGAGGAGCAGCGGATTCAAAGGTCCAAAGTGTCCAGGAAGGAACTTGGCATATTAGGAAACTGAAAGAAAGTTGATATGGCTGGAACATGGTGGCCAAGAGAGGAGGTCTAATAGGTAGGCAAGATCCAGATTCTGGAGGTCAAGGTCAAGGTTCTGGAATTTCTCCTAAGAGCAGTAGAAGTTTTAAGCAGAGGTATAACATGATGAGAATTGTCCTTAAAAAAATCGCACTGGCTGCAGTGAGAGAACAGACTGTAAATGGATGAGGGTGGATGAGGGAAGACTATTGCAGTCATTCAGATGAATGTTGATGGTAGCTTAGATGAGGGTGGTAGCAGCAGGGGTAGAGAGACATGCATGAATTCAGGAACTATTTAGGGAGGTAAAATTCAGAGGACTCTGGTTCATTGGAGATAGATATATACAGGACAATGATTAGATGGTCCTGGAGGGAGAAGGGCCCTCCCATTGAGCAGAGCCAGCAAGTGGCTAGATGCACTGGAGTCAGTTTGGTGTGCACCCACAGTGACAGCAAAGGCTTAAAACAAGGGGGCCAGATCTTGGTCCTCTGTGCCACTGTTCTAATTCCATAGCCTCCATGCAGATTCGGGGCAGATAGCTGCTGTGTTCCAGACTCTTCGTCCTCCTTTTTATCCTATTTTGTTAGTACAAACAACATGGTAATGAGTAGCTCATTACCATGCATTGTGACAGCATTTTGCTTTAAATTCTGTTACTTTAAGGATTTAATGTCCCACTCCCTACCTCTACTCTGGCTGTGGTGTTTGAGTTATTTCCACCTCTCTCCCCTGAGCAGATTGCAAGCTCTTTGAGGGTTTACTCTTCTCGGCAACATCCCCCTGCTTTCATGCGTATTGAATGAACTGAAATTTGGACTTCGTTTTTTGTCTCTTAGCAGGAATCTTGCAGCACCATTACAAATGAAAGCTGATTTCATCTCTAAGAATTGGCTTTCTGTGCCTGCCTTCTGCAATCCTTTGGACTCTATTCCTCTGCACATTAATGGGGCTGTAAGGCAAAGTCTGCATTGCACAAGGCATTGCAGGATTCTGAAGCAGTTCCGCCTTTGGTGATTTGCTGGACAGCCCTGCTCTTGGGTTACTGGCTGTTAGCGTTTCCTGATGCTGTAATTTAAATTTTGTTTCAATTTTTTCGGGGGAGACAATTGGTATATCTTAGAGGATTGGGGGGAAATTGGAATAAAATGAATTTTCCTTCCAAGTAAATCACATCATCAACTTGTCAACTTTGATAGCACCTTAAATTAAAAAGAAAAATTATTCTAAAATTTCTTAACCCCCAATTTTAGGAACTATACAGTTTTTCTTACAAAAATGATATTTATTTATAATTCATGAAATGTGACAGTATTTTCTCACACATCCTTGGGCTACCGGATTGCTATTTTGGGATTCTAAGTAGAGTTACCAATATAGAAGTTGCTCTTGAGATTTTTAGACTGGAGCAACCCTAAAAATCATGCAGCCTTGAATAATGCGTACTGTACTCACACGTGGCTGAAGCAGTACCCTCTGTCTATCTGGCAAGGCAGTTATTTATAGTGTCTTGTTAATAGGTCACACTGAAAAATAGTTGTTGAGTGAATAAATCAATGATTAAATGCATGATGAATTAATGTCAAGCATCAAACATTAGAATTCTCTGTGACACTTTGGGGTTTGCATTTATAACATAGTGACTTGTCTCACATTCACTATGTTTTCTTTCTTAGGTTAGCATCTTACGATGGCTTTTAACTTACAGTTGATGAGGTTTTCAGAGTTTATAAGTAGGGGAACGTTTACTCCTTACTAATGGCTCTAAAAATCTTCATTGTAAAGAAAGACTGCAGAATATTTTATAGATAGTTTTAAGAATTGAATGTAAGAGATCATTACACTCTGGAAATAATAACTCTGATTTTGACAAGAATGTATTTATTAGGTCAGTTCTGGATTTCAAAAGTATGCCTACTGTTAATCACACATTCAGGTTATTAATTTGTTGATATTTTCTTACTTTGCTGTGCCTTGATTTGCTAATCTGTAGAATGGGGATAATAGTACTTCCTATTTCACAGGATTGTTGTGAGAATTAGTGAGTCTCACAATGTGAAAAGTGTTTAGAGTAGTATCCATCACAGAAGAAACTCATAATGTTACCATGGAAAAACATGGAAAAGGTACTAGCCATCATGTGGGAGGGTCAAAGGGAATCCTCATCCCACAGGTTCTTGTGATTATTGTAGCTAAGGAAATTTCTTTAACTTTATGACCTGATGTCAGATTTGAACTTAATTCAACTATAATATATTCTTTAGAAATGTGGTATATCATAGTGGCATAAGATTTTTTTTTAAATTACCTTAAAAAAAAAAAAGTTAGTGAAATAGTAATCCTGTGGAATTTGGAAATTCATTTTTGTTTCTTCGAGGTAATAGCAGAAGGTTTTATTTAGTAATCAGGTGATGGTTTTGTCTGTGGGTCTTTTTTTTTTTTTTTTTAAGGAACTAACTTATTTTTCAAGTGGATCTTAAAATTTAAGCCCCAGTTAATTACATGTAGCTTTCTGATCCAAGACTGACCTTGAAGCACTAACTCAAAGAGCATTTGATTTTATTTTCCTGTGGCAGTTCAATAACATTAGACCTGTTGTCTTCATTTGTCCCTTTTCTTTAATCTCCAGTATCCTGCATATTTCTTTTGTCCCCTTGATTACATGCTTTTGTGAGACAATTACCAACTGTGTGATTGCAGAAAGAATTACAAAACATACCATGAGCTCTCTGTAGGTGATTCTTGCAGATTTATTAGAACTGCTTAATAGTTTAGAAGTTCATATAGATTGCTTTTTGCTAGTTCAAAAACAGGGTCGGCAAGAGAGAAAGCTTGTGTGGCTAACCTCGCATTGCTCTTGTATTGCGCCTGAGTAGGGAATCTGATAAGAATGATTTCTTTTCCTTAAAAGCAATTCGGCCTTTGCATTTGAAAAAGACTGAGAAATTAAAGCCTGGTTTATAATCTGTACACAATACAGATAGTGGCACGTCTCTGAATTATCACTATGATTCTGGCAAGCAAATATAAGAAACTACTTTAAATTCCTGCTATGTTAGATGCTGTAGCAGATTTGAATGGTGTTGGCCATAATTCTCCATCTGTCTGCCTTAATTAGTTTTTGTATGGTGCATTTAATTGGGTTTCAGTCATTCCTTACAGAGTGCTAATCTGTTTGTAGGCGGTGTTCCTATTACCATGCAGCTCTTCCTAGACTCAAAATGGCAGACTTTCTGAAAAATCAAATGTTTTAAAAATGTATTTTCTATGGTGAAACCCCATCTCTACTAAAAATACAAAAATTAGCTGGGCGTAGTGGCACGCGCCTGTAATCCCAGCTACTCGAGAGGCTGAGGCAGGAGAATTGCGTGAACCTGGGAGTTGGAGGTTGCAGTAAGCCGAGATCGTGCCATTGCACTCCAGCTCTGGGCAACAGAGCAAGACTCCATCTCAAAAAAAAAAAAAAAAGTATTTTCTAGATTCTCAGGAATAAATCCCACACCCATACCAGATGCTTGGATGGCAGATCTGGGTTTTATCTCCCTAGGTTTTGAATAGGGTCGGCAAAAGCACTGTGTAGTTCACAACACATATGCAGATAGTGAGTGAGTGAGTGAGTGAATGAAGGAATGAATGATTGAATTAATGAATGAATTTCTACCCGTCATAATTTACTTACCTGTTCCTTTGTTGATGTTTGTGAACCATCAGAAGAAGCTGCCCAAGAAAATGCTGCTTAAGGGCACATGATTGATCAACCCACAGTTTAGTCATCTTTCATTTACTGGTAGATGAGCTCTAACTTTGGTGATCATGGTTCCCATGTTGCTTGGCAAAAGATACTTGTTTTGACGTCTATATCTGAAAAATGTTGTTTAGATGTTGAGAGACTTTAATTCTCAGCATTTCAATGGCTTCTGAGGTTGACAATTCTCTTTGAAGTTAGGACGGTATCAGAAAATCTAGGTTATACAGTGAATATGGCAGTGATGCCTCTTTGTGGACTTGTAGAGATGAGGATAACGGAAACTTCTGGTCTCTCTTAGTTGCTCCCCTAGGCACTTACACAAGAGGAATGGCTACCCAGGGTTGAAATGGACAGTCTGGCCTTGTAGCAGAAAAAGAAGCCATAATAAGGCCTCCTTATTGCAAAGCCTGATACTGGAGCTAATTAGCTTGGGGATGCAGTAGTGATTGCCTGCATTTAGAAGCCAGCCTTTGGGGTTTAGTCATTTCTACTCAAATCGTAAAGACATTAGTAGCCATTTAAAGCAGAAACTTCAGAAGCCAATAGTCAGTAGAGACTTGTTGACTGCCCACCATATTGCCAGGCAGTGTAGAGTCTATTAAAGACGATAATTGGAAGGTCCCTATGAGATAAACTCAAATATGTAGGCTGCAGTGAGCTAGATGGAGGTAAACACAAGACCTAGAACTGCATTAATGGTGATAAATGTTCTGAAATGGTTCTGTGATTTTGCTCAAGCTATTCTACAAGAGAGACATTTCACTTTTCTGATCAACAGGTTTAAGTTCACCTCAGTTACATTCATCCAGTTGATACACATCTCCACCTCTTTTTTATTTATGTATTTATTTATTTTTTTTTTGCAGCAAAGTAGTGGCAAGTTTAAACAATAGATAGTTGAATTTTAAAATCAAATGTAATTACTTAATTGCAGTTATTGCTACATGTGTGTTTTCTTTTGACAGTGACAATTTAAAAAGACTTGAGAAAGGTTGCTTAAATGTTTCCTTTCCATATGATTCCTAAACAAAAGATGGCAATTTAAAAATAGATTTTATTTACTTGCTGTTTGTCTTTTGACTATAGACTTATTCCAACAAGCAAAACATCTATTTCATCTTTTTTTCCCCTAATGGATTTCTGGTAGTTGTTTTTTTTGGGGGGCTGATTTCTTTGACATAGGATGTACAGTAAGTTGTAAAAACATCTTTGAGACAAAGATTATTTGGGATTAGGCACAAAGTTGGGATTTTAAAGACCTGGAAAAATGTTGACAAATGAACAAAGTCTACTTTGTTGACAGAGGCAAGACAATATTGACTTGGATCCAGGCTATGGATTTTTATAATTCTTATTTTTCTGATCAGATTTTTTTTCTGTAAAAATTTTTCCTTTAAATGTTGCTACCTGATGATAGCTATTAACCTTAGTAAATTTTTAGTGTTCTGCAACTGTGAATGAAAAATGACTGTGATTAATCACATAGTGTAATTTTTCCAAGTGACCAAAAAATAGGAAGTAGCTGTTTTCTTGTAACATAAGAGGATTTATGTACGTGTTCTTTGAACAGCTGAAGAAGTCACAGATCTAAAGAGGCAAGCAGTTGAAGAGATGATGGATAGAATTAAAAAGGGAGTTCATCTTAGACCCGTTAATCAGACAGTCAGACCGAAGACAAAGGTATGGAGTGACTAAATGCTTTTTTTCCCTGCTTGATAGTTCCTTTTTTAAATGTACAAATTTGAAATTTGATGGAAACTGCATCAGAACTCACTGTCAAATCTTAGGATAAAGCTAATGTGTCACAAAAACTTTTACTTTCACATAAGCATGTTTCAGGAGGATACATGGTGAACCTAAATCAGTATAAAATGGAAGCTATGTTATTTTGGGGGTGCTGTCGTCTCATTACGAGAGACAGTGATATAACTGTTATACCAAACAAATAACAATTATCACATCCTTTCTTTTGATTCCTGATTCTTTTGTGTGATTCTACTGATTATCTACTATGCGCCAGATACTGTTTTAGCGACGGGGGATAAAGTAGTGAACAAAATAGGCAAAAACCCTCGCTTTTCTGAGGCTTCTATTATAGTGGACGGAATCACATAATAATAACAGCAGAAAACTAGGACAACTTTGGGGAAAATAGTGAGACTTATATGATTGTTTTTCATTAATTTCACAAATGTTTTCCAAGTCACTTCAAGGAGAAAAACTCTTCTAAACTAGACCACTGCGAGTGCTCCAGGATCTGTGAAGGCGCTTAAGAGTCCCTTTCATGATCTCTGTATATCTGTTACATTTAAATAAGCCCAATAATAGTTTTAAACATTTTTCTTGAAAAATATTCTTTCTCCTCTCTAATTAGGTATGAACTGACCGGTTCTTTCTCTTCTTCCACTTCCCCTTCTTCCTTCCCCTTCTTCACTAACCTTTATGGTTTGGTTATTTCTCCCTCTCAAGGGCGCCCTGCCTCAACTACATGCACGTCCCCCAGTGTTATGACTGTCTAGTACACATTCTGAGGGTTTTGTCTTTTTTTCTTTCTTTCTTTTTTCTTTTAGACGGAGTCTCACTCTGTCACCAGGCTAGAGGGCAGTGGCGCAATCTCGGCTCACTGCAAGCTCTGCCTCCCGTGTTCAAGCGATTCTTCTGCCGCCGCCTCCCCAGTAGCTGGGACTACAGGCGCCCACCACCAAGCCCAGCTAATTTTTGTATTTTTAGTAGAGACAGGGTTTCACCATGTTGGCCAGGATGGTCTCGATCTCTTGACCTCGTGATCTGTCCGCCTTGGCCTCCCAAAGTGTTGGGATTACAGGCGTGAGCCACCGCGCCTGGCCTCTGATGGGTTTTCTAGGTTGCCACTTTGTCACAGGCAGGCAAAATAGCCATGTAAGGCGAGAGGGGCTATAGTGTGGGCTGTACGTGGGAAAGGATTGGAAAGAGGGAAAGAATACTCAAGAGTAAATTTACATCTAAGGAAACAGAAGCTTCAGCCAACCACGTAAAATAGTTCAGTCTTGTGCCAGTGATCTGAAAGCAGTTTTCTAAGTAAAGGATGAAATGTAAAACTGGAGGAGAAGCTGAGTGTGTAGAATGAATCTGGCACAGCTGGCCCAGTGCTGGTGTCTGGCAAGAGAGTGAAGAGCAGAGCTGTTGGAGTTGGGCCCTGGCACTGTCACCCAGCTTCCCCACACTTCTTCTCTTCAAGATGGGGACAGCACCTGTCTTATCTGACACATGGGGTTGTTGTCAAGATCAAATGGAATAAAGTGTGAAAATAATTTAAAATGCAGGGTCTGAGTGCCACCTTTGAAAAAGAATCCGTTTTTATGACTTTCACATCACCACTAATTATGGAAAGAATAAGCAAAACCAAACTATTACTAGAGAAAACGCAATGCCATAAAGAAGCAAAATTAGTTTCAAAAGAAAAAGATTGAAAACTTCTTAAATCATAAGCAATTTTCCATACATACTTTCATTTTCAGAATATCACTTTGTGCTTTTTCTTTCTTCCCATGACTCTTCCTGCAGTTACACATTATTTAATGTCAATTCAAAATCTGGGAAGCAACTGAGCAAGGATCAGTGGACGACTGGGTTTTCTTGCTGGTAATCTTAAACTGTGCAGATACAGTGCTGAATGAATGACCTGGTCAATAACCTTTAAAACAAATGGTCGCTGCATGCTTGAGGACAGACGTCTTCCCCTAGTACCATCAGGGCTTTCCTGAAATGTCACAGATGGTGACATTTTGTGGTCCAGGGTTCAAAAGGCTTGTGCAGTCACAGGACAGCCTGAGTGGCATGGCAGCACTTTCGGGTACGCCTAAAGGCAGGGCATTTGTTTGAACGTCACAGCTTATCACCTGAAGGGCTGACCTGCAGAAGTCAAGCCTGCCTTGAGAATATTCATTTAACCGCTTATTTTCTAAATTCCTTTGGTGGTGGTGGTGCCAGTGTGGTTGAAATTAGTGTCTTAGTGCTTATTGACTGGCACTAAGGGCATGTGTATTTCACAGAAAATCTGCGCTGTGAGAGCTGAATGCCTTAGCTTTGTACATGAGCAGCAAACCTCTCTCTCTTCTCTGTTTTTAAAATTTGAAGTAGGATCTTGTTTTTAAATTCTGTTTTTGAGAGGAAAGGATTATAGGTTGCTGTTGATTCACTCTCGTTTTTTGATGAGAGAGAATATAACCTTACCTCTTCTCCAGGAATAAGAGGCTCAAGGGGTTCTTTTCACTACGTCTGGCAAGTTTCCCCTTCATCTCTATCCTTCGTGAAAGGAAGCGGTACGAGGGAGATCACAAGTCTTTCCTGAGCTTACTTTTCATGAGGTTCTCATGCTAAATTTTCCCTCCATTAAATTAGTTGAGTGATCTGCAGAGATCGTTAGGTATTGTGGAGCAGGCAAATCATACCCAGAATTTTACTTCAAATTGTTTTGTCCATGGTATGGCCAGAAGAGAGCTGAGCTTGTAATCAAGACACCTAACTCAAATACTACCTTGCTCAAGCCTGACTTTCCCTCCAAGATGAGGGATTGGACTATACCTCCTCTGAGGTCTGTGGCTGCTCTGGCAGCCAGCCTTGCTAAGTTTCTCCTGTAGCCAGGTTCTTTGCTGGTCCCTGCTCTCTGGACTCTGTCCTCTTGTGAAATTCTTACATGTCAGGCCCCTGTAAGCTGATCTCCTCCCATAGCTTGTGGAGCTGAGAGAGGTTTTCTGCCCTGTGGCTTGCTTCTGCTCTGTACTGCCTTCTTCCTAGTCCCTGCTTGCTGGCAGAGTCCAGCAATGCAGGTGGAGAACAGTTTACTGTAAGACGCTCTGAATAATTTGGAATCAGACCTTTGAAATCTGATGTTTACCAAATCTTCTCTATGATAATAATCAAGAGGTAACAATATGGTATTTAGAAGAGGGTAGCTTGTCTCCTTTTGCTTTGAATATAACTTCTTCTTTTTTGTTTAACTGCTACTTGAGGGCACTAACGTGGCTAGTATATTTTCCTAACCTTAAGACATAGACCTAATTTAAAAATATACATAGTCATATATATTACCAATATAAGGCTACTAATACTTTGCCATGTAAAAATCATTGTTTAGTATCTTAAAACTGAATTACTCAGTAATTTTTCTTTCTTTTTAAAATTATAGCCAGAATCTTCTAAAGGCTGCGAAAGTGCAGTGGATGAACTAAAAGGAATACTGGTAAGAATAGATTTCGGTTTATTGTTTAGCTAATGGGGAAATGAAAGGAGAGTATTTTAAAATCTGTTGTTTGGTGAGTTGTTTGTGGTGTGTTTTATTCCCATTTACAATTAGCCTCATCTTTGGCCAGTTTGATTGTGCTTACAGACTGCTCTATCACATATGTTAATAATGTATCAAATAACACTATGCTGTTTTTGTTCTGAAAGAGTGGTTATACTTTCACCAAAGTCATGGTTTCCTGTTCTTGCCCTCCAATCCTGGCATCACAGCTTGAAGATGAAGTGTCTGGCCATATGTAAGGATCCGTACATGTTGATGAAAAACAGAAATACAATAGATGAATAATGCTTTACTTTGAAGCCTAAAAGGAGAATCCTAAATGTGAAGCTAAGCGCCTCCCCAAATATCTTCGTAACAGGGTCACAGTCTGCCTTTCCTCACAGTCGAAACAATTATTTGATGATAAATTGAGGAATAAAATAAGAGGCCCTTTTTTATGTTACTGATTTTATTTTCTGACGGTTGGAGAGCATGCTTTGTGCCCCTTTCTAGTCATATTTTTGCTTTTCAAACTGTGAGCTTTTGCCAGTGGAATCAGCGGCTACAGCACTCGCCAGCAGTTGCTGTCAGAGACAGATGCCTCACTTAGAAAATGTTTCAGATACTAAGAGCTCTATTCTCAGATCCTGTTACAGTCCCAATCCCAGTTATTATGCACAGTAAGTCAACAAACATGGGGGCGGAGGTACAGGACTGAATACTCGCATGTTTGTTGTTGCTGTGCTAATTATGCATTGCATGTAGACATCCACATAATTGTGGTAAACAAGATTATTTTCATCAAGCATGTCTTTAAACAGTAGACTTAACCCAGAATGGCTTAATTAGTTTGCTTTAGTTTTAAGTGAGTGGGATTAGCACTGAAGAGAGGTGTATCACTGGCTAACAGTGGTGGCCTACCTACAGAATAATGTATTAAAGCCATTGAAAAAGCATGTGGTGATTATCTAATGGATTCTTTGATCAGAAAAGTCTGTTATTCAGTGTTCTATTAAGGAGAACTCCCTATGACAGTCTCTTTTGTTATGTTTGTGTTATAATGCTAATTCATATTCATAAAGATGTCCCCTGGGGCACAATTCTGGTCAACAGTGAAAGAGTAGACTGTACTGAGTTTGACTTTTTAAAAATTAGGTTAATTTTGAAAATCAGACGTTTCTATTGGTACATGTGATAATATTTGATTAGCCAAGATATCCCATTCTCTGAGAATGCTGGATGGTAGCAAGTTACTAAATTACAGCATTACTCTTAAATACCTTATTCACCATAATTTTGTGCCACTTCAAGGAGAGAAATTCGTGAAATAATTTATAAATTATAAAAAGTTTGAGACATCTTTTTTAATGCAAATTGCCCCCATCCTTCTTGCCTTGGATCTATCTTTAGATCTCACTACCTTACCTGGCATTAATGTATCACTAGGAGTTACTACTCTGACCGTATTATTTCTTTACCTTAGATTTTTTTAAAAGTAGAACTCATGATTCTCTCCCCTACTCTTTGCCAAATGGCAGTTCTCCTCTTCCCCCATAGAAGTTTCTTTGAGGGAGGATGGACTATTTGTAATTCCCTGTCACCTGGAGCCTATAAACCACACACATTCTTATAAAAAAGAGAAAAAGAAAGCTCCTAGCTCAACCTGCCAGACGTTTGGGTCTTTAGTGGTGCTTGTTGCTGAAGTTCAGACTAGTTCAATTATTGAAGTTAGTACCCTGTAAAACACATGGTGCCAACCTCACAGTCAAGGCATGTAAAAAACAATTAAGACGAACACGAAAAGCCTGCGTTTTGTGTACTGAAAAACACAAGCTTGTCAAGAAACCAAGAAACACTGTGTTTGGTTCTGTTGTGGAACAGAACCGGAAAGAAGCTCAGTGTGGGTTATTTTTTGATGAAATGGAATGCGACCCAAGTTGTAAGACTTAGTGATTTGGCCTTCTGCTAAGTTAGCCCACAGGTAGAAAACAAGTCTCTGGTTTGGGGGAGTTTCAAAGCCCTATTCTATTTTCTGAGTTGAACAATTTTCAAGCCAGTTTTTAATGTCCCAGTATTGACTGACCTCTTTTTTCCAAACCTACTTCCACTTAAGTTTTAAAGCTGGGTATTTTGCAGATAAAAATATGTATAGTCCATTTCTCATAGTCACAAAAGGTTTTGAGGTTTAGGAAATGAAACCTTTTGAGTCACCGCAGTTACTTAAAAAGCCACTGTAAGTGACAGTGGTGATTTCTGAAGAATAGATTGATACAAATCAAAATTCTCTTCTCAATTTTAGTTGGCTGTAAATCAAAGAACTTAAATCAACTTTTAAAAAATTATATTATGGGTCTTTTTCAGACATCTTCAGTTTTCCAGAATACCCAGAAGTTTTTGAATAGTTAATTTTGCCTGACAATTAGATTAGTCAGTATTACGAACATTTGACTAGCGTAGGGCCTAAGATTGTTAAATGATCACAGTGGTTTGAAGCAGAAAAAGAGTACTGGTTTCGGACTTGGGAAATCTAAGTGCTAGATCCAGCCCTATCAATGACTTATTGTGGGACCTGTCCCCAGACCCTGAGGCTCCCTGAGTTTGAATTCTCTTTT
Source organism: Piliocolobus tephrosceles (assembly GCF_002776525.5). Classification (NCBI taxonomy): domain Eukaryota; kingdom Metazoa; phylum Chordata; class Mammalia; order Primates; family Cercopithecidae; genus Piliocolobus; species Piliocolobus tephrosceles. The sequence goes on from NC_045442.1 coordinate 16,793,431, forward strand.
CTATAAAGTGAAGGAATTATATGTACCACAGTTTCTCAGTTAATTTCTGATTCTCAAATTTTATGTTTCTAATATAAAGAGATAACTAAAATAGTCTTGGTATTTTATTAGCTGAGCTCTTCATCATTTCATTTGAGAGTCATGCAGAAACCTTTCTTTCCTCCACAATTGCCCTTGTATTGAAAGTTTACTCATATATTAGCTGAAGTCACCACATCCATCAGTAAATGGAGAAAGAAGTTGGGGATTCAAGGGTTAGAACGTGGAAAATGGATTCCTTCAGTAATCAGGTACGATGAGAGAGTAGCTTACTAAAGTCAAGAATTTGAGGAAATAATGCCATTATCCAAATAAAAAGCTAGAAAGTATTGTGAAAGATACATTCATCAATAAAAGATATCCTTGAAAGGTATGTATGTATATACGAACACACACATGAGTTTTCCTTGAATTAAATCAAGCCATTGAGAAAAATTACACAGTGTCCTTGCTATTGAAACAATGTAGTAGTTTTACCACTTATTTTAGTAGTGATGACCTTATATTTTTCAAGTATCTGTTTACAAATGATAGAGATGGTAAGTTTTAAAAAATTATCAATACAAATGATATGGGAATAGTTGTTGTAGTACGTTTTTCAAATGTAAAGTGGCTATGGTTCTATTTTCTGTATCTTGTCAGTATTGGTCATACCTCACGGTGTGACTCTTCTACACATAGAAGCATATCAGCAATGTTAAAGAAACCAGATTTTAATGATAAAATAAGCCATTAAAGTGTTACATGTGATGTGATAGACCTTTTAATATATTTAATGAATTTTCACAATAAATGAAAAGCAAAAAGAGATACTTCTAGGGAAAAAATTTGTATGCCTGATTAAAATATGAGCCTTATTTAAGTCTTTTGCAAACCAGTTGATTAGGCAGCTGACAGCAAAATAATATAATCTCGTAATCTTGTTATGTCAGTTTCTTCCCTGACAACAGGTTACTTTTCTATAACTTTAAGCAGTTAGGGAGAAACTTCCCTAAACAAAATAACATAACCTCTGTTATATGAGATTTGTAACCATTTGATTTTATAAGCACCTTTTGTTTGTTTGTTTTATAGGCTAAAGAAGAAACAAGGGTTACCATTTTTAGCCACTAGAATTCTTAGAATCCTTCAGGTAGTTGGCAGGCAAGGACGGAGCAGGATTAAGGCAAGTCTTTAGTGAGTTCACACATTACAGAGGCTGGGAAGGTTTTTAGCCTTGGTGGACAAAAGCTGCCTTTTGGCCCTGGCATGAAGTCTGGCAAGTTACACCAGACTTGAGGTTCTTATTTCCTCTGATCAAAAGATTATGGTTCTCCTGCCTTCCTCTCCCTCTGCTGCCTCCCAAGTATGTGGCACAGTTGAGAAGGACCATTTCAAAGACATAATGGGTATCTCTTATGAAAGACTTGTTGATGTATTAAATCCTTATATATCACTGAGAAATATGTCCCCCAGTGTTTTGTACAGACACTTGACTAGTAATGGAGATAGAAAACCATAGCTCTCACTCTGTAACATACTTCTCAGAGGAGCCAGAGCAGGGAAACGTGGATCTTTCTCTGTCTTCTTGAAAGCCAGTATCAGTTTCAGCAGGAGTACAGATTTATAGCATCTCTTGTTTCCTTCAGTGTCTTCTGGGCCCTGAATAATACATTAACTGTCCCCTGTGTTAGGAATGTGGAGTTAAGATGCCGACCCTTGCTTGCCTCTCTGTATGATTATAACTTTCCTTTCATACTGAAGTCAAGATGTGCTCAGTGCAGCCCTTCTTTGGGTCGGCCCCTGGAGAGCATTATGTGCCTCCTTTGACAGCTACGACGCCACGGACATCAGGTGTGCAGCCAGGGTCACCCTCTGAAGGATCAGTCACACATTTTTCAGTGCCGCTGTGATTTCAGTTTAGTAGCTTGTGGCTGCCATATAAAGATATCCTTCTAAGGTGAGTTTAATATATCAATTCTCTTCTCCACCCAGTCAACACACATCAGTCTTAATCGTCGATATGCAGGTACCTTCCCACTGATGAATTTCATACAGTCACCTCTTCCAGAAGTGTTCTTGTACTGTTCTTCTGAAACAAAAGCTAGCATTTACACCATCAGTAGCATCTTCTTAAATGATCCAACACTCTGTCTTGTTGAAAATGTGCACATTTAAAAAATATTAATATATAGCAAATTCATTTTGTTTCATAATTCCATTCAAATTCTGGTAATGTTTTCATGGTTTGATTTTTATATTCTTTTGTATATTGTATTAAGACATTAACCTTTTTGTTTTTGTTTTGTTTTCACTTTAGGGGACACTTAACAAATCCACTAGTTCAAGAAGCTTAAAATCCCTTGACCCTGAAAACAGTGAAACTGAGTTAGAAAGGATTTTGCGTCGCAGAAAGGTGACAGCAGAAGCAGATAGCAGTAGTAAGCCGGTTTGAATTCTCCACAGTCCTTCTCTTCATCTCTGAAACATCTTCTTTTAAGTCTCTTTTAACATGAAACAAGCTTTTAAAAATTATTATTAAATTATTTATTTTTAATGTGAGTGAGAAGTATGGGATGGGTAAAGATATTTATGGATATCTCATAAGAACTCTTAGATATTTTTATTTATTGGTATGTTTATTTATTTGTAGGTAACCAGGCATTTATAGATCTGCTTTGTTTAATGCAACATGCCTTTGTGTAAAGACATTCCGGAAGAGTTTTGGCAACAATATAGCGTCAAATACAGGCTCTGGAGCCAGACCACCCAAGTTTGAGTCCTAGTTCTCTTGTATACTAGCTGGTTGCCCTTAAGCAAAGTACTCAGCCTCTTTGTGCCTCAGTTTCTTCATCTATAAAATGAGAATAATAAAAACTGCTTCATAGGATTATTCTAAAGATTAAGTCAACATGTGAAAAATGCTTAGCAATGTGCATGGCATGAAATAAGCACACAATAATTAGTAGTTGCAGTAGAAATTACACATCAGTTACAAATGCAAGAAAATCATCCTTACTTTTTGTATCCCTTTAGCTTAATGTGCCTACTTGTGAACTGAGTGACTGGGAAATTCCAGCTCTGTCACCGACTATAATGTACCTACCATCTGAGCAAATCTGGAGCTCACAGTTTGTATTTGTGTGACATTAGGTCTGTATTAGGCCTCAAAATATTTCTAGAACTGTGCTTGTCTTCAGTGGTTTCATCAGCTCAGTCATGGGAATTAATGGAGACCTTTATGAGATTTCCCCTTGTGGCCAGGTAGGAGGCAGACTTCAAAAAACTACCTTAAAGTAAAATTAATCAGCAACCACGGCTAATGGGCTGAGGCTTCTAGATTGAGTTCAGTCAGCTTCAAGTAGTCTATCATAACAGTTTAAATCTGGAAAATACTGAGTCACATTGACCAAATTTAAGTAGCTAGAATATTAAAGATGGGTTTTTGAACATCAGGTTCTAATGTTCAGAGAGAGATGTACTCAGACAATTGAGTAAATTGATTCCTCGAATCCAGAGTGGCTTAATACCAACCAAACTTCTGTTATAAAAAGAGGAAACTTTTGTTTTCTTCTTTAAAAAAAAAAAATCAGCCATTCAGTTTTTAGGTTGGTTTGGAGGTTCTAGTATTAAAATCTTACAAAGATTCTCCCCCCTACTGTGCCCCCCAAAACAACTACCTCAGGAAAATTAAGGGGGTGCCACAGCATTTTTTTTTCTTAGGATGGCTTTGTGAGCATTATGCAGCCTCCACGTAACATATAATCATTATTCATTTTGTGACTTAATCAGTGCTTGAGTCATCCTTTTCATCATTTCAGCCTTAAAGTGCTCATGTAAACACTGCTATTTTTAAGGACTTTGTTGATGTGCCATTTTAGTGCTCTGTCGTTCACATTTTATGGTTTGCCACTGGCTTTTTTGTTCCTCCAGAAACATTCTTACTTCACTCACAAATTTGGTCAAAATGTGCAACACTCACATTTCAGAGTTAGTTTTCAATGGAAGAAGTGAGCAAAGGTTTTTATTTTAGTTAATACGGAAATTTGAATATTTCAGAGTACAGAAAGGAACACATTTCGTGTACATGGTGGGAATCTTTCATTTTATGTATTATATTCCACCAATATACAAATATTTGTATTATTTTAGGGCAGTTAGAATAGAAAATACATATTCAGTAGAACCGTTAACAAATGAATAGAAAAACGAGAACTCATTGGTGAGGTAGAGAGCAAATACACGCTAACAGAGTGACTTGTAATTGAGTAGAAATTTCCTTTGAGTTTCCTAATAGCCAAAGCAAAAGACAAAAAAAAGAAGGAAACAAACTAACAAACTCCTATCATCTAAAAAAGAAATCATACCATTTTTTAGGTGGTAAAAACATTTTTTTCTATTATCAAACTAGAGGTGGCTTTTACCATGTGAGTATTTTTACAAAGGCTGTGGAGTGACAAAGTGAAAATTCCAGGGGGGAACCTAAGGAAGAAAGTAAAGCCGCAGAGCTGCATGGGGGGAGTCAGGTGACAGAGGTGAGGAGTTGGATAGGTCGGTGTCTCAGGTACTTGAATCTCTGGGGTGGTTTTCTTCTGCCCACAAAGGCTTATGGGAAAGTAAATGTGAGGTCACCAGTAGAGAAAGGAAACATCAGAAGAGAGACAGCCTGAGAGTTTGCAGAGCTAAGATCTCAGGTTAATGGTTATCTTCCCCAGGGACAAAGGATGTTGTACCCTTTTCCTTAGGATTTTTCTTATGCATCTAACTGATGCTCCCTTGTTTTACCTAGCCTTGTGGCCTACCGAACTAACGTTTCAAAGAGCGGCAAGTGCCTCTTGTAGAACATTGGGCGGCTTAAACAGGATACAGTAATAATAATCTTAAACAGTACATTTTTTAAAATGTCTCTTTGTACACAAGAAAAATATAAGAGCTGTAGCTTAGCTCACTACTCTCCTTCCTTTTTGCAGAAAATGTGTTGGTGTATTCAGAAGCAGATCTTTCTTACAAGGACAGATTGTTTAAAGCTACCTAGTGTTGTAGTCAACGCTTATCCAAGGGCAGAATAGAGCTGATCAGAAGCAAATCTTGAATTCAACTTCGTATTTATATTTTCAGGAACTCTAATATTAATTGATCTTTGTGTTCTGCCATTCTCTCTTAACTGCCACAGCTCCATGCAACATGAGGCTTGACATAGCTGGGAGGAAAAGGCCTTTTTTTTTTTTTTTTCCCTCTGAGACGAAGTCTCTCTCTGTCACCCAGGCTGGAGTGCAGTGGCATGATCTCGACTCACTGCAGTCTCTGCCTCCCGAGTTCAAGTGATTCTCTTGCCTCAGCCTCCCATGTAGCTGGGATTATAGGCGCCCACCATCACACCCAGCTGATTTTTGTATTTTTAGTAGAGACAGGGTTTCACCATGTTGGCCAGGTTGGTCTCTGACTCCTGACCTCAGGTGATCTGCCCGCCTCAGCCTTGCAAAGTGCTGGGATTGCAGCATGAACCACCACGCCCAGCCGGAAAAGGCCTTTTAAATCAAAATATCCAATAATGTCCAAACTTGTCTGCCTAGAGAGTATAGGTGAATTAAATAGGGAAGATAGAAACTAATGCTTTGTGAACTGGGGCTTCCACTAGAACAGAGAGGTCCTGTGTCACCTGCATAGAGCAAGGCTCAGAGACGGGAACCCATCCAACAGAATGGGTTCACAAGTTTTTAGTCTCTCTTAGGTGGGTTTTTCAAATTAGACCTTCATTTTTAGAGTTGATATGTTACACTGTTATATTGAATACATCAGGCACATTAAATCCAAATGTAAGAATAGCATTCTAGAGCTTAATACCAATAGTCAGGGATTCGCTAGCATTTTGGATTATACCCACTAGTACTTTCCATCTTAAGATGATCTGACATTTGTTAGGGATAGACACCCAAGTTTTGTGCTCTTCTTACTGGCACATTTCAAGGTGATCCTCTCACTTTATTTCTAGAAATAGTCATTTAATTTGCATATTTGTGACTTATTTCATAAATCTCTTTGTTTTAAAAGCATTTTCCTTCTGAAGTTTCAAGAAGTACTTACTAGAATCATGCTTTGAGGAAAACTGACTAGGATAGAATCTTTCTACCTAAAATTAGGGACTGGCTTCAATGCCCAGAATTTTTAGATTGATATGCCAATAATTCCAGTAACATGTTTTATTACTGTTTTTAAATCCTGTCCTAAAGAGCAGAAAAGTCCAAAAGGTAAATAGCCAAACTCTTTCCCACTTAATTTTTATAATTTTGTGTCTGTGTTTTAAGAGGAAATAAATCCACTTACTTCTCATTCACATTAAAATGAAAATGTTCATAAAAGCTGTTTAATGCTCAAGAAGCCTTCATGAGCCTTTTAGAAAGAGCCTTTTGACATTGTTCCGTTTTCTGTTTAAAATGCAGAGCTGAGTTTTGGGAAGAATTAACTCTTGAGAGGCGAAATGGTTCAAGTAGGGCTGTCAGAAAGCCATACTCTATGAGAGGAAAAGACTTTTCACAATTCCAGTATTGCTAAGGAACCTGGTCAGTGAGGGAATTGTGGCCTGGGATTTTGTGTTTTCTTAAAGGTTTGTACGCAATTTCTCAGCGTGGTCCTGATAGATTGAAATGTAGTAGTACCACCAAAGCAGAGCAGATTTCCAACAAGAACATTTTCCAGCATGCTCTTGAAATTTTAACAAACGTGGCCTTTTCACTTCTTGAGGGATTTTCAGCTAATCTGTTTTTCAGTGCCATATTAATAAGCATCATACAGAATTATTAAACTTGAGGTATGTGTTTGGTTTTAAGGTCCAACTGGGATATTAGCAACCTCAGAGTCCAAATCCATGCCAGTGTTGGGTTCTGTATCCAGTGTAACAAAAACAGCCTTGAACAAGAAAACTCTGGAGGCAGAATTCAACAGCCCGTCCCCCCCAACACCTGAGCCAGGTGAAGGGCCCCGTAAATTGGAAGGATGCACAAGTTCCAAGGTTACGTTTCAGTAAGTAACGATGCTCTTTACTAAGTGGTGTATAGAAGAATCTGTAATGACTAACTTGTGTGTTTCTTTGATTTGTTTCTCTTTAGAGAGATTTTGATTTGGCTCGCCAATAAATTCTCCTCTTCTTTTCATTTGATGGGCCAGCTCTTCATTCTAGGCTCCTAGCTAAGAGATCTCATTCAGATCTAAAGCAAGTACCATGTCCAAAGAGAATTACTTCCCCTAAACTGGTTTGGTAATCAGGTTCTTCTACACAAATAATTGATCTGGATGATACAGACTCTGCATCAGGAGACACTTAATCAGTCTTCCAAGATTAAATACATAGATCATCCCTCTTAATGGTTCATGAGCAGCCCAAGAAGATACTAGATCTTTCAGAGGCTACTTAGAAGGGCACATTTTTACAACCTTCTTTTCTAGTCTTCAGTTAAAGATGTGCCTAATATTGCTCTATCCTGAAAATGAAAACATACGATGTAAAGAGTTGTCTGTATAGACTTGCTTCAGAGTGGCACTTTGATTGTCAAAGAGTTAATCCTGCTATTGAATGTGTTTCAGACAGATCTAGTGGAGGATCAATTTGTTTTATAACAATGGCAGCTCTTTCTGAAATTAGTCTACAGTTTTGCTTTAGTTCTCTTGCCAGGATGTCAGCTAGTTTGTCACTTAAAGAAAAGGAAGAGGTGAGACAAATCAGATCAGCCGAATATTGTAATCATGGTTAATTAAACCTCTGATTTCCTGTCCTATCAAGAGAGAAAGAACCCCTTTTTTTGTAACTCTAGCTGTCTTAGCTTAAAAGGTGAAACCTGGACAAATGAAGTTGAAATTCAATTTGCATCTATTTTTGCCCACTGATATTTTCTTCCTGTCTTGCATTCTCTCATTGCTACTATTAACTTTTTTTCCTCTTCTGGAATGAATGGCCTTCTTTGCTGATTTACAGTTTTATCTAATTTCACTGTGTTTAAAAGCACATTTTCTCCTGTAGTCATGTGTTTCCTTTCTTTTGACTAGAGTCATTTGAACAGTTCTAACAGAAAGATGATCTATATTCATTCTTCATCTTTCCTATTAAATTCGTTTAACACCTAATTTGACATCAACAATCTGGCTACATTTGAACCAATATCCCGACACAAAAGCAATTTGGCTGAGACAAGTTAGTTTCTGATAAATGCTTCAGTGTGTGTGTATAGATTTTTTTCCTTTACCATTTTACATAGATAATCTGAATCAGAAAATACTGCAACTCCTTCTTCCTTTTGTCTGCCTTTTGTTCTCCAAAAGTAAGTGGAAATTACATTTCCAAGAAAGGAAATGAAATAATTGCAGGCCCAAGGTCTGCAAAATGTGTGTTGAATTGACAGTGAAAAGGATCCATGTGTTGACAGACACAGTTGTTAGAAGCCATAAAGGCGGATGTGAAGCTCAATTTATTTCTCATCTTGCTTGTTCAATGACTGCTTAAGAGACACATTCCAATTTAATTTATCTACTTAAAGCTCTAATACAAATACTGTGGACTGCTGTATTAACTTTTAAACTTTGTAACCTAATGCTTGATTATTTGGTTCTTGACATTCTTTAGCTAAATAAAATAACTGATGCTGTATATTTTCATATTGACAGTAATTTATCAAATGAGAGCACCTTTCTGGAAAAATCTGTTTCTTAAGTATAATTAGACTATCCAGATTGAATCTGAGAATTCTATGTATGTATAGGGTAATTATTTACCCAGACAGGCATACTTCATTCGTTTCTGTTTAAACCTTTTAATGACTAAAAGAAGTTTAACTTAATGTAGTTACATGTAAGCTTTAACAGTTTGTATCATTTGTCAGAATCCCCTGAAACTGGCCTAGCTTCCAGGAATGAGAAGGGTTATTTTCAGTGCTGTTTCTGGCTGGCTTTGACTAATAAGTACTCTATTATACTAACCACATTGTCTTACTTTATAGACTTAGCCTGTCAAAGCACTTTGAAGTCGGGTCAGCAATTAATCAGTAAATTATTTCCTTTGCTTTTAAAAACTGTCTTTGCATTCTAGTAGTTACACTTCTGTTTCAATCTGTGGCAACACCACCGTTAGTGTTTCAGGTGAGTGGCGCTATTGGCGTTTGACCTGAATCAAGGTCAAGGAAGGATGCCAATGACAGTCGGCTCTAATACAGTCATTACTGCCCCAACATATGTATGCATGTGCGCTCGCTCTCTCTGTTTCACACTACCAGCCCCAGCCACCGTAACTTCCCTTCCCCCTCCCCTTTGGCCTCTTCGTCCCAGTACCACTTTACTCTAGGCCCTTTGCTGCCTGTTGCAGTCTTCTCTAAGAGCTGCATGGCTTACTCCCTTGCCTCCATGGATGTGTTGCTCAAATGTTATCTTCTTAATGAGGCCTACCCTGGCCACCCTCTTCAAACTTGTAACTCCTCTTCCCTTAAGCTCTGATTCCCCCTTATCCTACGTCATTTCTCACTAGAGCAGTTATCACCTTCTAACTTACTATATACTTTATTTATTATATTTATTGTTTTATTTTTTCTCTCCCCCGCTGGAATGTAAGCTCCATGAGGGTAAGAATTTTTTCCTGTTTTGTCTATTGGTGTGTCTTACACACATGGAACGATTCCTGCCATATGGTAGGCTTTCAATAAATTCTTTTTGAATAAATGAATGAGCACATTTTCAGTATGAATAAAACAGTAGAGTATCAACTACAATACTCAATCAGCATTCTCCCATTATTCGATAGGCACATGATCTTGATATTAGAGGTTTTTGTTGGTTGGTTGGTTGATGGAATTATTTGGTTTTAACACATTTTTTAAATGCCTGGAAACCATTTATATTCAGCTCAGTCTTGCATATCTTTTTTGCCATTGTACCTACTCCAAAGTAAGTTACCAGAGACAACAGAATACCCAGTTGTAAAAGGAAGATTCAGCTGTGCTCACTTGATTGGCCTCAGATGGGACAGGAAAGTTTTGAAAACTGCCAAGAAATGTTTTAAGTGTAAAGGTAGAGACAAAGATGTTTTCTGTGTAAGATCTTCACTTAACCAGAAAATTAAATAACATCACACTATAGCTACAAAGTTTTTTTTCTTTTAATAAATTCCTAAAATCAACATATGTATAGATTCCATATAATTGAGTAACTCCTCTCTGGTAAATTATAAAGTCAAAGATATACTGATTTATTTCCTAGGGACCTATAAGAAGGCAAGAAACACTTTTAATGCTTATTATAAGGATTAATTAAAATTAATATTCTTGTCACCAACGTATGCAAAGCAAGGGTTTTTTTGTTTTGTTTTGTTTTTAAGAAAAAAGAAAAAGAAAGGAAAAAATAATCAGGGCTTGGGAAAGCCTAATTTATTCTATTTTAATAATAGCTTCAAAATGTGTCCTGTTAATTATTTCTAATAAGTATATACCATCTAATCCTAGTATCTTAAATCTCACAGTGAATGTGAATGTTATGAATTCCAATTGGTTGTAATTTAGATCAGAATTATGCTCATCATGTCCCTTTATGCTATAAGAGGTAAAGGGCTGGCCAGGCACATTAAGTGCAAACCTCATTTTTGCTTTCATGCTCTTTCTGTTGATTAAGATTAAATCTGATAATGTTAAAATATAGTAAGATATTTTATTCACTGATTCAGGCCAATGAATGGGTGGGAATCAAAGAGAGAAAATTCTAAATTATAGAATTTTTTTTTTTTTTTGAGATGTAGTCTTGCTTTCTCCCAGGCTGGAGTGCAATGGCATGATCTCGGCTCACTGCAACCTCAGCCACCCGAGTTCAAGCGATTCTCCTGCTCAGCCTTCCGAGTAGCTGGGATTACAGGCGCCCGCTACCAAGTCCAGCTAATTTTTGTAGTTTTGATAGAGACAGGGTTTTACCATGTTGGTCAGGCTGATCTCGAACTCTTGACCTCAGGTGATCGATCCATCCCCCTTGACCTCTCAAAGTGCTGGGATTACAGGTGTGAGCCACCACGCCTGGCCTAAATTACAGAATTTTTAAAAGAAACTCTTTTACTTTCAGACAGCTATAATACCTGGCCATAGAGTAATTAAGTGTTGCCCAGCGTCAGAAAAACAATGATTTGTATTTTAATCAATAAAAGCCTGTAGACAGGACAAGGAGTAACAAGGAAACAATGTAATTCATTTTCTAAGCCAGTGCCTGTCCACATATGCACAGGGTGGAAAGCAGCATCCAGTTATTTCCAAGACTCGAACTCTAAAATCAGACAGAGTAGGGTTCAGATCCTGGGTCTGCTGTTTAGATATTTGTGACCCTGGGAAAGTTACGTAATCTATGACTGAATTTCCTGGTGTGTAAATTGACGGTAGGAATGCCTGCCCTGTAGGATTGTCAAGTAAATAAGATCATATAGGAAAAGCATTTCAATAAATTACTTTCCTATCTTATCTTACAATTATAATGCTGGGATAATGGATCATCAAGGACCAAAGCTAAGACACTAGACCCCCTGGGTTTTTGACTGGGCCAGATGACTTGGACAAGTCGTTTAACCTCTCTGTGTTTTGTTTTCTTTTTGTTGTGTTTCTTCTAATCTAAAATCGAGGCAAGTAGATTATGTACTGTACAGAGTCCCTTTCAGCTTTCGAATCCCAGTAATTCCTAGCAAATGTGTTCACTTGGTAAAGCTGTTCACAGTTAGGATAAGGAGTAAGAGGCACATATTTCCTAGTTACATGTCTCTCATTGTAGTTTTTATAGAAAAACACAAACCCAGAAATGTAAAATAATTAACTTTTAAAATACATCCTCAGAACTGACAAGTCCAAATCAAAATGACTGACTGTTATCTTTTAGAGTAGTACTCTCAGGGGTCAGCCCTTCACTATTGCCCCAAGTGCTTTTAGAGGTTAGAAGTACCTGATCACGGGCCAGGCATGGTGGCTTACACCTATAATCCCAGCACTTTGGGAGGTTGAGGCAGGCGGATCACTTGAGGTCAGGAGTTTGAGACCAGCTGGGCCAACATGGCAAAACCCTATCTCTACTAAAAATACAAAAATTAGTCGGGCGTGGTGGTACATGCCTGTAGTCCCAGCTACTCGGGAGGCTGAGGTGGGAGAATGGTGTGAACCCGGGAGGCGGAGCTTGCAGTGAGCTGAGATCGCGCCACTGCACTCCAGCCTGGGCAACAGGGCGAGACTCCATCTCAAAAAAAGAAAAAGAAAAAGAAAATCCAGGATACGTCAGTGTGGGTCAGATTGCCTTCCATTTTAATCCTATGTGAGATATCTGAAACATGTTAACTCTTATCAACAGAATGCCTAAGTCTGATGTTCTTGGTCGATATAGGTATAATAAAGGAAAAAGCATGTTGGGGGGAAATGCCAAGAAACTTCCATTCTCTGTGTGTGTGTTTTAAGTTAATACTTCTATTACTCTTTATCAGTATATATTCATAATAAAATAATATCCATCTAAGAGGAAATGTGCTGAAATTATAGTAGGCAGGATGTATATGTTAGTTATAGATGGAGGCTATCAGTAATGGAACCAGCTTCCAGTTTGGGGATGGAGGGTTTTGGAATTTGCTTTTGTGTTGTTGTCACTGTATTTCACTAACATATATTAAGCCAAGTGCTTTTGTGTATTATTTTAATTCTCCCAAACTTATAGATTGGACATTATCCCCATTTTACAGATGAGAAAACTGAGGCTCAGTGAGGTAAACAACTTGGCCAGAATTACACTTCTAGTTGACATTTAGTTCAAATTGCACTTGAACCTTTTAAACTTTATCTCCAAAGCCAGTGCTTTTTGAACTATAGTGTACTGCGTTTAGTGACTTAAGAGCTTAAGGAAGGGTGACCATAAGATTCCTTTTATCAGAGGTGATGATTCTGCAGTTAAGTTGCTTCATTGACCCTAGGATACTCACATCCCGTTCCTTAGACCCTACATACTTACAGGGAGTTTCATGTCTTCCTTTTCTCATTCTCTAAGGCTAACCTAAGCAATTTAAAGATCACTTGTCAAGGGAGGAAAGTGTTACCCAGTAAAACAGAGTTCTGAAAAGGAGAGCCTATCTGAATTAGCAAAAAGTCTTAAAGAATAATTGGAAAGAAATTATTTCAATCTTTTTCATGCCAAATGTCCAATAAAGGGCCATGCTTCAAAATAAATTTTAGAAATTAGCCTGTTAGAATACCAGCCTTAAGCTACTTTAGTCTTCAGCATAAGTTCCTTTTGCACTTTTTTTTATTTTATTGAACATTTTATTATTTATTTATTTATTTATTTATTTATTTATTTATTTTTTGAGATGGAGTCTCGCTCTGTTGCCCAGGCTGGAGTGCAGTGGCCGGATCTCAGCTCACTGCAAGCTCCGCCTCCCGGGTTTACACCATTCTCCTGCCTCAGCCTCCCGAGTAGCTGGGACTACGTTAGCTGGGACTACAGGCGCCCGCCACCTCGCCCGGCTAGTTTTTTGTATTTTTTTAGTAGAGACGGGGTTTCACCGTGTTAGCCAGGATGGTCTCCATCTCCTGACCTTGTGATCCGCCCGTCTCAGCCTCCCAAAGTGCTGGGATTACAGGCTTGAGCCACCACGCCCAGCCATTATTGAACATTTTAACCATGCTGAGAAATAGTTTTTTCCCAGAAGTCAAATACTTGAAAATTTCTGACTGTAATCATTGAATTAGAAAGATGCTTTTACTAAATGATAGTATGATAATATAAAGGTGAATCACTATCTGTGAATCTAGTTTAAAAACATACATTCTAAAGCCCCAAATACATTTTATTATTGTATTCACTTTATTCTATACCTTTTTGAGAGAGTTTCATGTTTGGTCAATTACCGGTTAACTCCTTTGAGTTTGTGTTTATCCATTGGTCATTATGTTTTAGGACATTTTTATTATAAAGAGAGGCAGGACACGTGGGCCTTCCGTATGGAGAAGGAGGTGAGCAGATCTTAAAATGTGTCTGCATCACAGTCAGGCAGAGGCTTAAGAGTATCATGTTTTCTTGCCATCTTTCTTTTCTCCTGAAACCATCTTATCTGAAAGTGGCCCTGCTTGTCTGAATTAAGCTTTTTCATCCATATTCACACTTTTTCAATTAATTACTTTCAGGAAGGTGGATATCCTACTACAGTTGCAATTAGACAAGGTAGTCAGCCTCAAAGATGATTTTTCATTTTATCTAGTTACTTCTATAAAATCTTACTCCAAAAGGGAGAGCCCCTTTGCAAGGGAACTCCTGTTCCATTTTAACAGTGTGGTTTGCAGTGCTTTCATAGCTGTGTCATCTTGGTCATTCTCAAAGATCCTTTTAAGCCACAATTAATTGCCAGAGACTTTTCAAGTTAACATTTTTCTAATTTATCATGCTTCTCTTCACCCCAGGTCCCCTCAAAACTGTAAGCTTTATCAAGCTCTTTTAAATTCCCTTTGTAACTGCCAAACAGGCAGTTAGTTTGCTTTTTCATTTGGGGGAGTTAAAAGAGGTTACATGCTGCCCTAGAAGAATTTAAAAAACAAAAACCCATGTAGCAATTATAAGACTTCAATTTCAATAGAAAATTGTTCATTTCCAGTGAAACCATTTTTATTTTAATTTGCATTTAATTTCTATGTCTGTGGTATCTCTAAATACATGTGACTTTTGGCCCCACACAGATTTATTTTTGTAAGAGTTCATCTTGTTTGGGCCATTAACTGAAACCAAAGCGTAGTTGATAAAAGATAAATTTTAGATGTCTCTTGGTTGGTGTGACCAGTCAAACATTTCCATGAAAGAAAAAAATCTAATTGCCTTTCAGGTTTTGAATTAAAAGTAAGATTGATTTTTATCATTGTTTGACCTCTAACTGGTCTCTTCATTCAGTATTTCTAATGTGATACTAATGTAGAAAAATGAAATAGGAAAGTACAGCTTTTTAATTTACTGGAGCTAGATGATCTGAGCTGTTTTATTTTATTTTGTTTACTTTCTGTAATCCTATGAAAGAGTATGAGCTTTCGAAATACATTAGCAAATAAAAATTGAGATTTTTAACTTACTTTAGGGAAACTTGGCATAAAATTATTCTCTCAAACTAATTATCTCAGCTGGAAGTTAATTTAATTGGCCATATAACCATTCCTTAAGAGAGGTTTGGGGTCACGTTTTGTTCAAATGGAGACTGGGAACGTTCTTTCAGTCCTGGGATGGAAAGGAGTGGATTTTCTTCCTGGTTGATACTCCCACCCCCACCGTTTCCTCATAACCTCCGCTTCTCCGCTTCTTTCTTTCTCTTGTGTGTGTGTGCGTGCGTTTGTGCGTGTATGTGTGTGTGTGCACGCGTGTATGCGTGCGCACATGAGCGCCCATCAGGGAGGGGGAGGGAGGGCGCCTTCCCTGTACTTAGTAAACATTTGTTTCTGAGAAGAGACTACCAGCTAGCAGAATGAACTGCATGGACGTTACTGCTTAATCTGATGCTCTTATACAATTAAAGGATTTGCTCTGCTCTCAACTGTAATCTTAGTACTGCTGAATTGTGTACTGACACTGCAGGAAACAGCTCTGTTCAGCAAAGCGCTGCTACAAAGGTTCTCCATGTGCGCCTGTACATGGACAATTAAGTTTTAACAACAAAATTAGCAGAACAACTGGATGTTCGGGAAGTTGAGATCCCTTCACTTCATTTTTTTTCCTCCCCCCGCTGCCAAGGAGTTATCCTGTGGACTGCCCGAAAGATCCGCCTGTCAGGATTGTCTTACAAGTGTTCTGAGTTGCTGTGCAAACAGCAACTTCCTCCAGATTAATTGTTGAGGATGTATTACACCTAGTGTAAAAATGACTGTTAAACTGCTGTTGAGTAAATCTCAAAATTACTGTTAAAATGCTGCTGAGTAATTCTCAATTTTCTCAAAGAATTAATTGCCTTCTAACATTTGCTTCCAGTTGCAAGCACCTATGATTTTTGAGAGACTTTGTATAAAATATATCATTTCTGCATAGAGAACCAAATGGCTTTTGGTACATTGTGGTTTTCTTAACCATTTTTCAATAGTCTCTACAGTGTTTGTATTTCCTTTTATTTGTGTATAGTGGAGTAGAGGGGAGGTTTTTTATTCAAATAGAAGAAGCTAAAGCTCAACTGCAATGTCAGATCTCAGAATAAACTGACCCAATTTCTGAAACCCAATAAACACATTTCATTTGCAATATTCTTTATTATATAGCTCTATGAAAAGTAATTTATGATTTCCAATCTTAAAAGAGAGTTTTAAAAATACATAGTAAATAGAAAGAAAAACTATTACATTTTAAAAATATTTTCCTGAAAACATAGAATGAAAATGCAAGTATTTTGTGCATGGCAACTATTTTTAAGGAACCAATGTTATATATGGTGAATTTTGTGGAAGACTTTATGTCTCTTAAAATATTTCTTGTAAATAACATGGCTTTTATTAGCTAGAATCTGAGTGGATTTTCCATGATGACTTAATGTTGTGCAGAATTATAAAAAGCTATAAAATGGAGCCTAAGAAAAGGATCACCCACATTTCAGAATCTTTGGCTGAGCTGAAGTCATAGTTCACGCATTGTCAGTATTGCTTTTGCTGTGAGAATAGTCCAGATTCCTGAACCTCCTTGTACCAGTGTATTTTAGATTCTGTAAATGTGTGCAGTCCAGCCTACACTAGAGGAATAGGACAATATTCTTACAAGGTACAAGGCTCCCTAGCATTGCATTGCGGTCTGGGAGGTAAGCTGTGTATTGGGATGCCTGTGCTGCAGTTACTCAGCTAAAAAAAATATTGCTGAGCATAGACACAGATCTTTGCCCAGCCACTCTTACTTATGTTAAAAAGGAATTCTTGTTCATCTTGAGAGCAAATCAGCATATAGAGGCTGAGGTCAGATTTTCAAACACAGTAGTATTCTGTTGTTTAACAATGTTAATAATTAAATCTACTTTTTCCACAAATAGAAGTGGACCCAAATTGACAAACTAATACATTCTTGGAGCTAAAATGAAGTTTTGAAAAAGTACCCAAAGCAAAAAAGAATTGAGCTTTATTCTCCCTTGATTATATTAAAAATACTGCTAGAATCGGTAGTAATATAGAAAGTTTCTCCTTAGGTTTACAACTTTATTTTGTGAAGTTTTGGATAAGTGTATTAAAATCTCCCGAAAAATAGGGTTTCCAAAAGAAACAATCAAAACTACCTCTGCTGTAATGCCACTACTGTTCACTGCAGTAACTGTATAAAGGGCTTGGAAAAAAATAAGAATCCTTATTTTTACACCAGAGAAAATATAAAAGCGACTTCCTCTTTGGAGTTTTTCCAGGAAACGACTTTATAAAGACAAATTTAAATCTTTCCGTTTTCTGTCCTTGAAGGTGGTAAATATGATTGCGGTTTTATCCATTTTTATTGTAAATGAGACAGAGTTCAGACCGTCCGGCTGTGCGTCATTTGTTGGATGACTGCCACCGACTAATGCAGACATCCCACTGGGAGACCAGAGAAGAACTATACTTTGATTCACCAGATTGTGTTAAATAGTCCAGCTGTTGCGATTTGAAAGATAGTTACCTCAGAAGTGAAATAGAAATGAACTTGGCATTTATGCCTCAAACCATTTTTATACTGTTTGGCAATCAGCTTTTCAGAGGTAGCATTTTATAAAATAACTCTCACCGCTTAAAAGTTCATTCGCTGTAATGTTCAAAATGTCCCACCTTTATATTATCAGTAAAATTAAGCTTGAGTGATATGCAGAATTTGCATGAAATAAGCATTTCCCCCTTCATTTCATGAGCTTTGATTGTATTCAATTGAGCTCAGAACCACGTCGATTAGGGCTCTTTTGGGCATTAGTTAATTTGAATTGCAGCCGAAATGTTAGCTAGAATGTTGTTGAATATAATTGGAACGCGGAAAGTTGATTTTGAAAGGAACTTCATTGAATGCAAACAATGATGTGCTTTTTAAAAATTAGAATGCTGCACTTTCGTCTCTTGTAACACAGTCTGAGAAATCACTGAGTCCCTATATAAAGTTCAGTGTTGACATGGCCACTGCCATCGTTCTGATTCTTCTGGTACCAGTACGGTTTGGAGTCAGGTCTTTCTTTTTACTAGTAAGTTGCCCCACCTGCTCAGGCCCCATATTTGGGCTCTCTTGCAGTAGGGGCACAGTAGCTGCTTTCTAAAAGGTCACCCAAGTTGTACTTGGGCACCAGGCTTCACAGAGTGGCATAGATTGGTGTATTTTTCCTAGCTTTTATTTTGCTTTTTGGTTTTGTCTTGAAATAGCCTTTGAGTACATAGTCTAATATGACCCATGAAAAATACCTATATGAATGGATCATAAATGACTACCAGTATGTTATGGTAAGAAATGGGAGGCTGAGGCAGGAGAATGGCGTGAACCCGGGAGGCGGAGCTTGCAGTGAGCTGAGATCGCGCCACTGCACTCCAGCCTGGGCGACAGCGAGACTCCATCTCAAAAAAAAAAAGTGGGGGGGAATATTGGACAGGAAATCAAGATTCCATTAGTTTAGTCCTGTATCTGCTATTAACAAGTTGTATGCTGATTTAACCTCACTCTTCCCTGGCCGCTTCATCTGACAAATGAAGAGGTTAGACTAGCTCACCATGGTGATCCCTGTCAGCCCAAGTATCCCACGATTTTAGTTTCACTTTATAAGTGATACTGGTAAAATTTAAGTTCTTACTTGCAGATTTTGCGGCATGCAGGAGACAGGTTGCCATTACTTTTTATAAGTACAGACTTTTAATTCCTTATTGTGGTCTTAGTCCTTAGATGTTGCATTAAAGTAGAAAACCTGAACAGAATGACAGTATATTACAACTCCTATTGAAGTGTTGCATTTGAGCTTCTGGGATTTCTCCCTTGGGGAGAAGCTTCATATTTAACCCTCTAGAACCTGCCACCATGACTACTAGAGTGAGAACCTGGGTTCTTGGCACCATCACTGATGCGGCTCTTCCCATACAATAGGAATGAAGGTAGAATGAGGCCTAGGAGAAGGAAAAGCCTCTCATTCCAGGAGTCTTGGGCAGCTGCCGGTGGGAGCCAGGAATGGACCTGGTGATGGCAAGCCAGAAGGAGCTACAAACCACAGGGGAAAAATTAAAAAGGAGGGATAGCTTGAAGGGGTAGACTTTTTATTTACAGATCTGGAAGATGGAGATGGAAACAGGGATTCAGAAAGAATGAAATCAGTAAACGTGCCAAAAACTAGCCTGTAGCCTCCTGTTTCTAGGAGAAGATGCCTTTGAGAAACAGCATGCTGTCATGGAAAAGGCAGAAACACGGAGACAGGAACTTCTGACTCTTGTTCTGAGTCTGCCACTGATGAGCCATGTGGCAGACTCAGAACAAGAGTTCAAGCCCCATCATCCTCATCTGTAAAAGGACAGGTCAGACTAGACGATTGTCCTGGTCCCTTTCCACCTTCCATTGGGATTCTAAGGCAGTGGTCATTATCCTTGAGAAACCAGTCACTCTCCCTCCATGCCTAGCTTCAGAAAATGCCCACTGTACCTAGTTCAGTGATAACAAAGGGGTTCTCAAATTGTAGCCTATAAGTGACTTAATAATAGATTAATCTGTGGTCAAGAAGCTTGCTTCAGGGCAGGGAAATCATTCTTTGGACTGAGACAATTCTAGGGCAATTCCAGCCTGACAATACTAGGTTTATGAGTTTTCAGTTCAGTCAACATCCATGCATTGCTGCTGTGGAGCCCAGAGAGCACTTCCTGGAAATTTTTAGCCCTGAGCTGATGAGGAAAGCTTTTTCTAGGATCTGTGCACCACCCCTTCACCTGCAGACACACACGAGCATGGAAACATCCATGGTAGTTCTACAGAAGTGATGAAGGTTAGTACGGGTTGATGGAAGTTGCTCACCTAGAATGAGAGAAATGCTACCTCCTTTGCATGCTGAAAGCTGATTGGCTGGCTTATGTAAGAGTGGGCCCAGGCCCAAGATGGTGAAGCCATCATACTGGTGACTCGACCTGCAGACTTGGATGGGACTTTCCCTGGAACCTTAGCTGGGCTGCAGCTTTATTTCCTGGAATCCCCTCACTCATTTGTTTTCAGTTTAGAATTGCCCACAGATAAATCTGCATGAGATTTAGAAGGCAGAAGTGAAGTAGTTGTCTTAAAAAAAACTTTTTTTAACCCTTGGAAGGTCCGTGTAGGGCAGGCTCTGTTATAGCTTGTGCATGACATTCCTGATGTCCTGACTCACCTAACTGGCACGTGGCAGTGACTGGCCCACAGTTTCTTCAGCTCCCCACATCTCTTCCTCCAGCTTTTCCAAATCCTGGGACAGGTGCATGTGCAGCTCCTTGGGGAAGTCTCCTGCTTATCCTGCAGATTGTCTTGCATCATCATGATTGGTGCTTGTGAGATATAGAGAGATAGGTACAGCTCTAGTTTGTCCTCAGTCTCTGTCACTTTACAGCCACCTTCTCTCCCAACTGTCAGAATAGCTGACTGCAGGCCCAGTGTCAGACGCAGAGGCAGCAGATTTACATAGACTGCATGACTAGTGCCTTCCACTCCCTAAGGTCTAATTCCTCTGATCAATCCTTAGTACTGCTCATAGTTGTTCTGCTTCTCCGATTACAGGCTTTTAAATATTGTGTGGGTCAGAGAGAGTCAAAATAGGTACCACTGGAGAAACTACAGCCCATTCTGATTCCCAAAGCAGAGCGGCAGATGTCTGGAGAAGTAGTTCCTCGACCAAGGTAGATGGACAATGTCATGGTGCCATAATCAGGCAAAAATAAAGGAATCTGTCCTCACTGCAGCACAGCCTGTACCAAGGCTCCTGCTAATTTTTGTTTTTACCACCTCCAAGGAAGACAGAGTGTTTGTCACTTAGGATGATGACCGAGCCACACATAGGTAATGTAACCTGATAGCCAGAGGGAGTGGTTTTTAAACATTTGGACTGATCTTACAGTACTGGTCAGAAAGTGAAAAAAAACCAGTGTGGTCTTTGGGTTTGAGGTTTTGTGCCCGTTACTGGGTCATGCAGGTTACTTTCACTTAGTAATTGATCATTTGTTCTGTTGTTTTTGTGGAAGAGAGACATCCAGACCTACTCACACCCAAACCTTGATTTCTCCCCCTTAATTCTGAACCTTTCAGTTTATTAGTATTTGCCCATTCATTTATTCCACAAATGCATCTGTGCTAGGTGCTGGGGATAGAATTGTGAGTAAAGCTAAACAGTCCCTGCCTCGTAGATGTTTACATGCTATTGAAAGAGACAGACAGGAAACAATTGTGGTAAGTCCAACAAGAGAGAGGTATTAGGTGGTAAAAGAGTGTCTCCTGCCAGCTCTGACCTGGTGAACGGGTTAGAGAATAGTAGAAATCAACTCCTGGTGAGGGGCTGGTAGAGCAGTGGCTAGCAGCTCACCGGCACCTGGTGGAACACCAAGAGGCGGGATGGTGTGCCAGGTCATGGTTAACAACCAGTTCTCAAGGACAAAAAGGCCAGATCCTAGCATTTTCCAGAAAGACCAGAAAAGTCCGAAAGCCCCAGCCCTGCCCACTGCAGCTGCCTCCACCTTCAGGCAGCAGCTCAGCAGCCTGAACCTTTGGGTTGAATCAGAGAGAACTGTTTCCATAAGGAAATCCGCACCCATTCAGCCTGAGGAGCCATAGCTTCTTGCAGCAGAAGAGATGAGAGGAGGAGTCTGTGGAACACTGCCTCTGAAATTCCATAAGAAATTTCTCAAGAAACCTGATTCTCCTTTTAAAAACATTAATGGTAACTTAGCATTTTAGCTTCTACTCTGACTCTCTCTCTGCCCTTGGTCCTACCATCACCCTCTCCTGAAGTCTGACCAGGTCTCCTCTGTTTGGTAATAGCAGCAGCCGGCATGCCTCTCACCTTTCCATCAGTGATGAGGGGTGATTACTCCCCTTGTCCATGCCGGCTCCTCAGGGCTACCTTGCAACCAGCCGTACCCAGGGACGCGCAGGAGGGAAGGGAGTTAACTGGCTCCATCCAGCTAAGTGAGGGCGGGTGGGAGTCTGGGCAGCAGGCCGTGAGAGGTTCACAGTTTGTCCATGAGCTTTACGCTTCCTGAGAAGAGAATGCAATTAAGCAGGTAGGTGCATTTGGTTTTTTAACACTTCTGTAGTTAATCGCTCTTTCTCTGCCTTCTTTCTTCTGGCCTTGTGCTCCTAGTATCAGCTGTGTAATCCGAGAGCTTCACTGTTTCTTTTAAATGGCTGGCATCTCAAAGACTACTATATGCATGTTGACTAGACTTAGAACATTTTGGGTTTTATGTTGATCTGAATCCAGAATATCAGAGACAACTATTTTCTCTCTGCTTTTTACTTTTTTTGTCTAACTCTTCATCTCATAGGCCTCCCAGTAGCACTGGATGCAGGAAAAAATACATTGATGGTGAAAAACAAGTCGAACCAGTTGTAGTTTTAGATCCTGTTTCTACACATGAACCCCAAACCAAAGACCAGATTGCTGAAAAAGATCCAACTCAACACAAGGAGGATGAAGGCAAAGTCCAACCAGAAAACAAAGAAGACAGCACTGAAAACGTGAGAGAGACAGACAGCTCTAACTGCTGATCCGGAAACCAGAAGCCTGACATGTTTGGAAGTCCTTTTCAATAAGCACATGATGAGTGTTGGTATATTGGCAAGGGCTGTAGACATTCTGCTCTGGTCACTGTATTCAGAATACAGGTTTTTTTCTGGTGTTACTTTTGTAGGTAGCAACTATAAACATAAGTAAGCTGTTTAGCAAAACACACATTCCTATTAGGTTTTGGTTATTTGATCTTTATAAGGATGATATTTTTTTTTCCTAGTTACTGTATTAAGTATGACTTCTTTTAGAAGGTTACAAAAAAAATGCAGATGTTGATACCTTTTTAGGAAATGTGCATACCACTCCTCAAATGGAATGCTGAAAGTTTGAGGTGCTTGTAAATAATTGGATAAACAAAACTGATCAACTTAATGTGATTTTTAAAGCCCCCAAAGAAGCTTCTGGTTTGGATCTGATCCTCTTGATGGAGAAACTGCAGCAGCGTGGAAATTGTTGTGTACTGTGGCATACAAGTTATTTTCTACGGTAGACTGAGATAAACTTAAAACTCAGGAGCTGGCATCAAACTCGTAGTCCCATAGTCAGTCTTAATTACATACATTGTTAACTATTGGATGAAAAAATACATGCTATTGATTGTGTCCAAAGTCTCCCAAGGACCTCCGTGGGGATGCTCTGGTAGCCTGAATACAGACTGAGGTGAAAGTCCGAACCTTGAATTTTACAGTAATATGTTGGTAAACCATGTGCTCTGTGCTATGAGTTAATTATGTGTTCCCATATACTAATGTGGCACAAGTACCATATTTTATCAGAGTTCTTATGTACAGTACAGTGAAGATAAGTGACAAGCACACATTTTTCTTGCTTCACTGCTGTTCTATATTACACAGGTTTGTTGTTGTTTTTTAAAAAAGAAATTAAGCAGTAGTTAGTCTCTAAAAATACAATGTTTCAGGCTACCACAGTGAATAAATAGAAATGTAATCAGGGATTAAAAAAAAAAAAAACTTATGCAGCTTTTCAAAGTTGATTGTTTCAAAATTGGTGTTTATTTAAAATAAGTGGTAATGTACTTGAATGCACTTTTTATGACAATGATTCAGTAATGGTAATTTTACTATTAAAGGAAGTGAAAGGTTTAGTTTTGTTAGCATGGCTCAGCATGTAGCTGTCAGGTGTTTTTCACCTAAGCGCAAAAGAAAATGATAGTAATAATTGCAGTAGTTGTATTGTATTGTATTTTTGCACGTGTGGTAAGCATAGGCTTGAAGAGGTGGGTAGGCAGGTACATGTACTTCCTAAATTTGGAGATAATTATCTTTCTGTAAGTTCGTTATGCTTGACTGTTTCCATGTTCTCCCAATGATAATTTTACAGTTACTTATCACTTTACTAATGGGGAATTAAAATGTAATGTTTTTCAACTGTATCTTTCCTTAACTGGATAATACTGCTATATGATATGCTAACTACAGACTGCATTAATTCATGAAACAAATTCTGTTATGTCCTGTAATTTGAACTCTCCTCACCACAACTTATTAAAAAGGCACCAATAGTTTTTCCCATTGAGGGTCAGTTGTGGTTATTATTAACGTTTCTGCTTTAGTTCCCCAAGCTTGACATTCTTTAATAGAAAATTGTATATGATTTGACAACTTTAGTAATTTTTAATAGTCCCTAAGATTGTTTATTGAGTTTTCTTTCATGTTTCTTTGTGCTGTCTTCTTGCATCTGTGATCTGTCTGCCAGGATGCAACTCACACACATTTAGGAATATAAAAATATATATACTGTCTTTCCATATTTCATCACACCATCAACAGAATAATATGGTTATCAAAACACCCTCCTTTCTAGAGTTAGAAGTTGCCCTTTGAGTGAAATGTGTTAGCTGGACTAGGGAACAATTAGTAACAGGTATTTTGAAAGTGTTCATGCCTTTTTTAAGCTGCTTACTTTCTCTCACTGTGATTACAAAGCATTTTAAATTAATTTGACATAAAGGTATTTGACGTAAGATATCCACTCACCTTTGTCTGCCTACAGTTTTTCCCTTTTCACTTTGGTTTTGAGGGGGTTTTGCCCCTGGCTGGGGTGACATTATCAACCAAAGCAAGGGATCCCAAATAGGAAGACAGAGGAGAACTATGCTTGTATCTGCAAGGTATGTTCCTAGCTATTGTACACACAACACTTACATACATCCTGCTTACACGGTTTTAAGTTGGAAGAGACTGCATCTTTATGTGTTTGATTTTTCTAAAAGGTTATTTATGCTTCCTTCTGTTTGGGAAAGATAAATTAAGTCTTGTGTGCTATAGAGGATTTTTTTTTTTTTTAATCTAATGTTGATGCATTTTATAGCCCGAGTGAGGCAAAGAGGTAGAGGTACTTTGTGCCATTGCTATTAAAGAAAAAGAAAATGTCTCTTTTTTTCTGGAGGAATAAGATTTTAATTAAAGCACTTGCACCCTTTTGTATCTGAGCTGGTCTCAAACACAGTCCTCACCCACAGTAGTTTCAGCAGCTGAACAGTCCCATGGAAGTTCTGACTGGCAGGCATCAACAGGGCTATTAGCACCCAGCCTAGTTTGCCCTGAGTAAGGAGGATGGACGCTTTGGCTCTAACTACTCACCAATAATTGCTCCTTCCTTACCTTCTTTGTTAATGGTAAACTGCTGGAAATGGAGCAGTACAGGTAACAATTATTGTTAATTGTCTTTCCAGACCAGTTTTTGGTTGTGTGTTCAGTATATGATAGTCTGTATCACAGCCTTAAAGTCTGGATTATTTTTCTAAATGCATCCTCTACATGTTGAGTTACATTCGTTGTGGCGTTGTTGTGGAACAACATTAGCTTATATACCAAGAAGTTGTTGAGAATGGATAACCGTCTGTCATTATCACCGACCTTCGAAGACTCATCAGGCAGTCCCTGCGTAAGGATTGGAGTGGTTTGAAGTTTCTCTTCCAAGCACTGACATTTCCCCATCCCACAGTCATTTTTAATTTGGGATATGACTGTTTCTTTCATTTCTTTCACAGATAATATTATATATACGATTATATAAATATATTTCATATTATATGTTATATAACACAGAGACAGAAAGCATAAATAGAAAGAGTGCCTAGCACCCTAAGAAATTTAAATTAAAAGGCTAATTATCCATTGGTGAGCGCAGTCTCGAGGATAGGTGAGTAAACTGCTCTGTGTTGAAGTTACACTGCTGACCTGGTTAAGGTAATAAATCACCTCTGGTTAATTTCATTTAGTTATTTTGTTATTCGTTGTACATTTTTGCTCTGGTTTTAGTAATTTATAATTTATATCACTGTTCCAGGGCATATTCTCATGGTGTGTGTGTGTGTGTGTGTGTGTGTGTGTGTGTGTGTGTGTGTGTGTATTTTTCAAAGGGTATGTGAACACCCAGTCATGTTTGTTCTGCTTTTAAAATGAATTTTCCTTCCGGTTTCTCCTACCCGTTGTTTGTTGCTAAGCATCAGGAGAGGCAGTAGCAGCCACAAACCGTGACACAGTTCTTCCAACTTAGAGTGACACCAACCAAGTCACCTGCCCCTTGCTCTGAGAGAGTCTGCGACTGAGCCAGTTTCAAATCATAGCTTTGAGAATAAGGAGTTGGCTTCGTTATGAGGAAATTAAGGTCCCTTGTTAGTACTCTTTAAAAGGAGAGATCTTCAGTGTGCTTAGTAAAAATTATAGAATTTATCAGAAGTCTAAACTTAGCCAACTCCCCTACAGGTCAGTACATAGCAATTTATATAATTTTTAGGAGAAGTAAATGGTAACCCTTTTAACAAGAGACCCTAAATCATATAAAGTGGTTGGATATTATTCTATCTATATGGTTGTGTCTGACTATGTTTATTTCTGCTACTCCTCTGCTATAATCCCAACACTGGCTTACAAAAGAGGCAGTTCAGGGAACGGATATGTCACATCATTTTTTTTTTAATCACTTGCGGATTGCTTTTTAAATGCTGTAGTATAAATAACTGGGCATTTAATAACCTTGAGAATATTTATTCATTTACTGATGTGCTTATTCATTTATACTCATTCTTACTCCAGAAAGGATCTAAGAAGACTCACAAAGATAAAAATAATTCAAGAAAAACTAAAATTTAAAAAGAAGAGGGAATTAGGGAAAAGGGAATTAAGGGTAGGAAAGTGAGATGAAACTGTTTGGCTGTTACAAAAAATAGTGACGCTCTCGCACTTCTGCGTGAGGTTGGCTACAAAAATGTGTCGGTGCTTTTCAGGACAGACATGTAGAGTAAACACAGAAGATGGACATCTGTTCCCAGCACAGAGAGCTTCTAGGGTCATTAGGTTTTTGTTCTCAGAGATGTTCTGATTGGTAAAGGATGGGGTGTTTGATTGAGTGTGGACTTGACAACAAAAATATTGGCCTCTTTTACTGGAGCGTGCCCCTGAAAAATGGACAGGCGAGCTAAAAGACAAAATCTGCATGGAAGTGTGGTGGCTGCAAAACAAAGTTCACAGATAGAATTTCAAGCAAGAACACCATATATGTAATTTACCAAACAGTGGAATTAGAAGAATAAAAACCACAGGAGTTGGTGAAGTTGAAGAGGAAACTCGATGTGGAGACATGGCGCCATACATCAGACCTCCCGGTCTACTAATACTGACGGTGTGGCTGGAACCTGGAGTGTGTACAGCCCTATCCAGAGGATGCTCCTGTTTCGGCTGATTCCTCTACACCTTGTGTGGGGAAGGTGGGTGCCAGCGGCTCTCTAGCCGCAGCAGCCTCAAGTGCCTCTGCAGCCTTTTCAGCTTCCTCATTAAAGTAAAAAAAAGTGCGTTCTTCATTGAAACCTATTTAAAAAAAAAAGTAACAATAAAGTTTACGGTCTAATCCAATGGTGCCAGCTTTTATATATTACATGAGTTGAAGGAGATCATCTTCAGTACTAGTCCAAAGGTGTCACATCACCATCGGAAAGGATACCAGAACCATTTACAACTGGGCCTGTATTTGGTTATATGTTAATTGTGCCATACAGATGTTCTGTTCAATTTTATTTACACTCACATTCATTCTGGAACATTTGATGATGCATCATGGACTTTGGGCAGAGGCTTAGCAGAAAGGGTTAAGAGGAAGATGATGAACTGGGGGAAAGGCCAGTATTATGCATGATACAAGCCACTGCCAGCTGACTGCTCCCAGGG
>NC_045442.1:16821349-16837050 GCF_002776525.5 Piliocolobus tephrosceles
GGGTGGAGCCTGTGGTCACCAGTATCCTTTTTGGTGCCCTGCAGCAGCTGTTTCCCTCGTGGTAACGTCTGGCTGGAACTGGGATCAGTCATTCAGGGAAGCTAAGGCCCCCACAAGTCAGGATGCCAGGAAAAATAATCAGATATGTGGAACAGTCTAATTTTACCTATTTGAAAAAAACTAGCCCTTCTACTACACAGTAAACACAGACTAACTTTTGACTGCCCTTATGTGACTCAGAAATAGTCTCCCAATTATTTATTTTCTGAATGCTAGGATGCATTTCAAGACCGCTACACATGTAGTTAAACATGACGTTTATAATCACAGTTTCTGTTGGTCTCTTTAAATGCCACTGCATGCTATATGCCTCCTTTTGGCCATCACTATCAGTAATATAAGAAAATAAAAATGCATATTTGGTGTGTTTCTCTCCAGTTACCCAGTGTACAAGGTGCTTCTAACCATGCAGATTTACAAAGATTTGATTTCATTAAATGACTGATTTATTTCTCTTGAGACCTTAACCTTTCCAAGGTATGTTAAAATTAACACACTGCCTACTTGTTTTTAAGTAAAATGATTTGTTTCCAAGAACCCCCAGGAAAGCGTCTGCCTTTAACTTTCATGGGCTATGCAGGGAAACCTTAAGTATAATTTGGACCATAACAAAAGGTAGGCTTGGAAATTCCGATCAATTAATTCTATTGAAGAGCATCGTGCAGCCTATTCATCAAGAAAAAGGGCGAGAGTTTTAAACATTCAGGTAAACAGATGATCCATTAGGACAACAATATACATTGTGGCAAGTGCCATCCTAGTTTTGTCAGCACTTATGTATGGTCTTTGGATTCCCCTGCCCTCCTGCAGAGGGACTTCTATTCCCCCTCTTCCAATCTTTGTTCTCTTATTCATGGCTAAGTGAAAACAAAGCAAGAAAGCAGCGCATACCCAGTGTTCCATTCTGGACAAGTTCTTCCTCTATAGTGAGAAGGCGGTTGTATTTAGTCACTCGTTCACCACGGGAAAGACCCCCCAACTTGATAAACCGGACACCAAGCCCAACAGCCTGAAAGAGGGGGGCGGGAGCTCATTTTAGATGGAGGAGTCATGTCTTGCTAAACGACAAACAATTCTTTAAGGAGAAAGGAAACTGTCACGGCGTGCTGTTTTGGTTTTTCCCTTATTAGTTTTTTATCTTTACATAAGCACAGTGGCCTACAAGCTGAGAGTGCTGAAAGGCAAACAGATGATGTGACTGACTATCCATCAGGCACTTCACTAGTCATGTAGGCATGCTGATTTTATCTAAGAACATTCTGGCCTTTCTCACTTCATTTTAGGAGGAAAGATTGCAGGTGCACACCCCAGTCATTTAAGTGTGCTCATCATTTTCCCTGGACTTCAATTTTTCTTCTTTTTAAAAGTCCAAAGATTAGCTCTTTGCAAAAGGTAGCTGTCTAGGAGGAAGCAAGTCTATTCATAAAAGGTTACATGACTTTCTCCACCAAAGACTGCATTTCTCTGAAATACCAATTCGTGATAAAAGCAGTGTTTGGCAGTTGACCAGCATTCAGCACTTACCAAATCGACAAGGCTGTCATCAGATGATTCTCCTTCTGTACTTCCAAAGACTGTGATGTGCTTCTTACCTGGAAGAGGAATTTCTTTCAGTTTTATACGGTGTAGAAAGTTAGCATACATGTGGGCCTCTGGGATCAAAATTAAAAATTTCTCAGATTTAAAACTCTCCTGTGAAGAGCCAATTATTTGCCCACCTAGGATTTTAACATTTGCATTTTTATTGCCCTGCTTTTATTTGTTTACTCCCAACTTTCAGTAGCTTAGATGCTGTAAATACTAAATGAATACCGTGTTTCATTAAAATTAAGATACATGATGGCTGGGCACGGTGGTTCACGCCTGTAATCCCAGCACTTTGGGAGGCCAAGGTGGGCGGATCATGAGGTGAGGAGATCGAGACTATCCTGGCTAACACGGTGAAACCCCATCTCTACTAAAAATACAAAAAATTAGCCAGGCGTGGTGGCCTGCGCCTGTAGTCCCAGCTACTTAGGCTGAGGCAGGAGAATGGAGTGAACCCGAGAGGCAGAGCTTGCAGTGAGCTGAGACTGTACCACTGCACTCCAGCTCTGGGCAACAGAGAGAGACTGTCTCAAAAAAAAAAAAAGAAAAAAAAATTAAGATACATGATTTGTAAGATGTACTATTATTTTTTACCACTAAAAGGGGGTAGGGGGATGCTCAAATTAGATGGACACATTTCTGAGACCACAGCTATAAGACACGATTCAATTTTTTAAATGTTCAATGTAGAAAAATGTGCATCTTTGAGTCTGAAATATGGTAAAAGCAACGTGGAGTTGTTGTGCCTACATAATGGCTTTCTCCTGTCATTGTGTAGAATTTTATTCAAAGGACTGCCATTCTGAATGTTTACTAGAAGAGTAGTGTTGGTAGTAATCATTTGAGGGTCTCAAAACCCTTTGAAATGTGCCAGTCTGTGAAGAGTGCCAGCCAGGGCTCTTCCTGCAGCGACAGTGTTTGCATTGCCTCCTATCTATCATCTACCACCCACAGGCCAGCCCTGCATGAGCATCTTCTTCCATCCTCTGGCACCAACCCAGACCCCTGGCTGCCAGTCTGGCTCTGAGTTCTGCTCCAGCTCTGAGACCAGCTTTCTGTCTAGTTCCTGCGACCCACTCATGGTATTTGTTTCGTGCCCTCTGCATAAGTGTACAAGACGCCCATTAACTCAGTTTGTAGTCTAGTGGGAGACCCCAGTCATTAGATAGTTGTACAAGTCATTGTAGTCAGTATTACAAAGAGGATATATAGGATGCTAGGAGGTAGACTCAGAACAGAACCAGTTAGGGATAGGGGTAGGCAAGAGTGGCTGAAGACATTTCATTTTAGCCAAGACCTGAAGGATGCAGAGTCAAGTATGTCAGAGCAAAGCATTCTGGTCCAAAGGAACAGCATGTTTAAACACTGACGTGGTCAAGAGTTGTGGGCAAGTGAGATGACTATAGTGTCATGGGAAACTTACCTAATCTCTCCAAGTCTTGTTTTCTTATCAATAAAGTGGAAATGATAGTGTCTACTTCACAGGGATGCTGTAAGGATTATGTCCAGTTCGCAAATGCCTGATCCATTGGTCTTAAATAAAGCTGCTCTCCTCTGGCACCAACACTAGAGCCCTGCTTTTCACCTGTCATCCCCTGATCCCCATTGCTGGGATCCTGTCCCTGAATCCCAACTTGATGACTCAGGTTCTGCTTCCCGAGGCTTCCCTGATGCCCCACTGCCTTGCCAAGCTTCCTTGTGCTGCGTGTTAGTAGTGAACCTACCCTTGCCTCCGGTCTCTGTACTGACAGAAAATTGCTTCTAATCTGATCTTGTTGCCTGTTTTCCAAACTGCTCAAGTAGACCATTCCCTGCAGTGGGTGATCTGATTCCAAATTCTGATCCCTCCTAGATTTCCCCAAGTAATGCAAATTAAAATGGCCGACTGGTGTCTGGATATATTATAAGTAGCTAAGTTTATTTTCAATTAAGTAATTCCTACATCCTTACTATGTCCTTGAGCCATGCCTATGTGGAAGAAAGGGCTATGGTCCCTGTTAAGATGTTGACTCCTTATCTAGAATCTAGAGCATAAAGTGGTAGTAAATGATAGGAGGAAATTTACAATACTGCAGTAACGTGATGCAGGCTACACATGTTCTGCCCCTGTTGTTCCTTGGCTGTGCTTGGTGCCTTGGCTTTGTTAATGGTGAGCTATTTTTCTTAGCTTAAACACTGCATTGTAGCCGGAAGCCTGGCTAGTGCAGATGGTACCCAGGTGTTCCACAGTGCATGATTCAGGATTTGAGATCTGTTCTTTAGCAGTAAGAGTTGGGGTACCTCTATGGGTTTCTGTAAATTTATTTATTTATTTTATTATTATTATTTTTTTGAGACAGAGTCTCTCTCTGTCGCCCAGGCTGGAGTGCAGTGGCACGATCTCAGCTCCCTGCAAGCTCAGCCTCCTGGGTTCACGCCATTCTCCTGCCTCAGCCTCCCGAGTAGCTGGGACTACAGGCACCTGCCACCACGCCCGGCTAATTTTTTGTATTTTTAGTAGAGACAGGGTTTCATCGTGTTAGCCAGGATGGTCTCGATCTCCAGACCCCGTGATCTGCTGGCCTCAGCCACCCCGAAGTGCTGGGATTACAGGCATGAGCCACCGCATCCGGCCAGGTTTCTGTAAATTTAAAGATTTTCTGTAGCCCAAGCTCAGAGCCTAAAGCAAATTGGTAAATGTGCTGAAGGCTATGCCCTTTCATAAGAAATCAGCCATTAGTCCTCCTGTTACAGGCAGAAAGGCTATCCCCACTGTCAAGCTGACAGGGCAGTGGCCTTGGTCATACCTCTGGTAGCCCTCAGTAAAGGGGATGAGCTTGGACTTGGGCTGTTAGTGGAACATTGTGAAGTGAGTCAGTAAGCTGCATTTTGTGTTCCAGCACTAAATCTCTCACAAATGGTTGGACTTTCTTTTCTTCCAAGATTTCTTCCATGCTTTTTAGTAACTTTGATATGCTGTGTATTTTTGGTTTCTTATATAACCAAGTCATTACGAGTCTTTCAGATGTATACTTTTACTCACTGTCAATCAGATTGGTTATTTCCACCAAGTCAGACATTGTAGTTTGGTTTGTGTGTTTTATGATCAGCCCATTGGATTTGGGGATGCTGATGTTTCCTTGCTCTAGAAGTTTAGAAATGCTTTTGGATGCAGTTCCTGCAATTATGTAACACCTGGAACCAAGTGCATGATAGATGCTGTCCCACTGTTCAGAGTCCTGGGTAAATATTTAAGAATCGATCATTATAATGCATTGAACATAATTACAAAACAACAGGAATAATAGAGCACATACTCAAACTCACACATTTTCCCTGAGATGCACAAAACAATTTTCTTTTACTTTTGTTCCTGAATGATCCCTGTACCACAGCCACACAAACCAAGAAGCTTTGTGAAACAGAAACTAATAGCGATTACATTTGAGCTTAAAGGTTTCGTGAATAAAATGTTAATACACTAAATGCTATTTCTTATGTGGATTTTAGAGTTCTTCAGACCCCGGCTATTCCCATCCACTCTCATCTATAATGCTGCTAAAGATTGGATGGATTTTTCTGATATTTCTGATAAACAGAAAATGGAAAAAGAAACCCCGCAAGGGCTCTAGTCCCTTCTCAACACCCTTATTTTTATTGGTGAGACCATCATAGGAAATGAAATGCTTATTTTAAAATTATACACATGTACACACACACACACACACACACACACACACACACAGAGTCATCCTAGCTTTTGTACCAGATTTCAACTTACTGCATTAGACCACACAGGTTCATCCTATCACATGAAAAAAGCTGTGGTCAAGGTTGGGTGCAGTGGCTCATGTCTGTACTACCAGCACTGTGGGAGGCTGAGGCAGGAGGATCGCTTGAGTCTAGGAGTATGAGACCAGCCTGGACGATGTGGCGAGACCCCATCTCTACAAAAAATACAAAAACTAGCTGGGTGTGGTGGTGTGCCTCGTAGTCCCAGCTACTTGAGAGGGTGAGGTGGGAAGATGGCTTGAGCCTGGAAGGTCAAGGCTGCAGTGAGCTGTGATCAAGCCACTGCACTCCAGCCTGGGTGACAGAGCAAGACCCTGTCTTAAAAAAAAAGAAAGTATGACCAGAGCCCCAGGACAGTCATCACAGGGCTGGTATGGCAAGGTTAAAGAGCTAAGATTAGGCTCAGCCAGTGCATTCTGTGTGTGCTGGAGTGGAATGGAGGCTGTGAAAGGGAGGATGGGACTGAGACCCTGGGACTCCACATGAGGACCAGCATTTATATTGTCCTCCAAATCGAAATAGTTGTGTTATGTCAAAGAAGATACCGGTTCAATATATCTGTCCAATCTATCTGATGGTTCTCAAATTTGTAAAATCAAGAATTTAAATTTTGGAGTGTAAGTTGGTTGGAGGAAAGATGGTCACATAAGCCTTTGTCAAATGCATGAGTTTTAATAGATCATAAAACCTCAATATTTCAAACACTTTAAAAATATGGCCGGGCGCGGTGGCTCAAGCCTGTAATCCCAGCACTTTGGGAGGCCGAGATGGGCGGATCACGAGGTCAGGAGA
Source organism: Piliocolobus tephrosceles (assembly GCF_002776525.5). Lineage (NCBI taxonomy): Eukaryota > Metazoa > Chordata > Mammalia > Primates > Cercopithecidae > Piliocolobus > Piliocolobus tephrosceles. The sequence continues at coordinate 16,827,560 of NC_045442.1, forward strand.
TCGAGACCATCCTGGCTAACATGGTGAAACCCCGTCTCTACTAAAAATACAAAAACTAGCCGGGCGAGGTGGCGGGCGCCTGTAGTCCCAGCTACTCCGGAGGCTGAGGCAGGAGAATGGCATAAACCCGGGAGGCAGAGCTTGCAGTGAGCTGAGATCCGGCCACTGCACTCCAGTCCGGGCGACAGAGCGAGACTCCGCCTCAAAAAATAAATAAATAAATAAAAAATAAAAATAAAAATATGGCTTTGCAGGCCAGGCACAGTGGCTCATGCCTGTAATCCTAGCACTTTGGGAGTCCAAGGTCGGCGGATCGCCTGAGCTCAGGAGTTGGAGACCAGCCTGGGCAACATGGCGAAACCTTGTTTCTACTAAAAATACCAAAAATTAGCTGGGTGTGGTGGTGCACGCCTATAGTCCCAGCTACTTGGGAGGCTGAGGCAGGCGAGTCACTTGAGCCCAGAAGACAGAGGTTGCAGTGAGCCAAGATCGTGCCACTGCACTCCAGCCTAGGTGACAAGAGTGAGACCCTGTCTCAAAAGAAAAAATGGCTTTGTTACTTTTATGCATATATAGTGACTGGATTTAGGTTGAAAAATACTTGGTCTTATAGAAGTCCTGTTTCCCTGAGCACATGAAAATGATATATGATTAACCTACTGAAGCTCCAGCTTGCACAGCAGGAGCAGCTTCCATCTGTTAGGCCGCTTGTAAACATACAGGTACCCCTGAAGGGCTTGCGAATAGCGTGTTTCATTCCCCAGACAGGCACACTCCTAGGTAATTGTGTTTTTTCTATTCATTTGCTTAGTAAGTGCCTTTTCTCATAAATGCTGAAATAAAGCAACTCAGCCCCAGACCAAATTAAAACACGTTTTGAATGACAGAGATCCAAAAGAATGAGATTTTATTCTCTGTTTTGTTATAAAATATAAAAGGTGAGTCCTGCCTATCTTATGGCATATAAAGTATGTTATAAAATATGAAAGGTAAGGTGCTTACCTCCTTCCTGAAAGGATCAATTAAGGCAATAATTGAAGGGTACTTGTTGATCAGATCCACATACAGGTCAACCATCTCCGCTGCATTTTTGTATGTGCCCATGATCACTTCATACTTTCCTTTACTCTGATATGTGTCAGGAAAATATTAAAATAAGGGATAAACAATGAATTCATCAAATCCCAAAGAAGTGGTTCAGATTCCTTTTTGTTCATTTTATATAAGAGGTTGCAAACAGGTTCTTTTCAGGTCACACTGACCTGAGAAATCTGTCCATTCTACTTTAAATATCTTAAATATTAACCTGGGAAATCAAGTCACCATTCCTTTTGATGCCCTCTAGGGTTCTTCCCACAGACTTCAGATGGAGCCTCCTACACAAAACACCAAGAATTACAGAGTAGGAGGGGAATAATCTGTTAGACTTGGCTGCCTGGGTAGATGGACAATAACATAAATTCACAAAACAAGCAGAATAGCAATGCTAACCTGCTCACTCACTAGACCCTACCATCTTTTAGCTGACATTGAATGAATAACTTGTTTCCTTTACCGTAAATATTCTAAAGCTTGAAAGCAAGGCTAGGCTTTTGATACACTAACAACCAGTGTGAAAAGTAATGTGATTTATGTGAGGCATTTCTTTCTTAGGTAGCATGTACCTTCTAGTAGTAACAATATTGTCCTGAAGGTAGAATTCTAGTACAACATTCATTTGAAGTCTGGGAAGCCCCTAAGTCATTAAGTATAGAAGTAAACAGGGCTGAAGGATCTAGAATAGCCTTTCTGCAAAACAAAGCACCCTTCCTTTTAAGTCTGTGTTCAGGGATGGCACCTGGGATATTTGGGCACCAGGAGGGAGGTGGAATGGAACAGAGTGGCTGTTTGGTTTGCTAATGCCTTCCTGCTGCTGTTGATAATAGAATGGATTCCATTGGAATTAAGCAGTTTCCTAAGACCATAACTGAAGGGATTTCATACTTTTTTCATCTTCAAAAGCAGCAAGAACTTTTAACTTCTATAATGCAAAGCTTAAAAAACCCTATCTTGTCAGTGAGGAAACGCTAATGATTTTGAACTAACAATATTGTAAGAATTATCTGATATCAAAATAATACATTTTACTGAATATAAGCAATAAATGCCCATTCTAGTTAGCACTAGCAGTCAGTATATTCATAGTTCCTGGTATACGTTGCTGATGAAAACATGCAATTATTTTTCTTAATGGTATGCCTAGGAACCAATCATTATGTGAAGAAAAGGAAATTACTTTAAATATTCTTTTATGTGCTTAGTTTCTTTAGAAAAGTAAAAGAACTTTTAGAAGTCAGCCAAAATTGAGGGTTCTTATGTAGTGTTCAAAATGTCCTTTGTAAAGTTAAAAATCACAGTTAAAGCAGAATGCTATTTGGTCAAGTCCCCTGAATTTGACATAAATTACCAAGTCACCATAAATGCTTGGCAATATGCTGGGCATTTCATAAAATGCAGACTCAGCATTTTTGTGTATTTGAAATTGGGAAATGTATTAGTCTGTTTTCATGCTGCTAATAAAGACATACCTGAGACTGGGTAATTTATAAAGGAAAGAGGTTTAATTGACTTACAGTTCCACATGGCTGAGGAGGCCGCACAATCATGGTGGAAGGTAAAGGAAGAGCAAAGTCATGTCTTACATGGCAGCAGGCAAGAGAGTGTTTACAGGGGAACTCCCCTTTATAAAACCGTCAGATCTAGTGAGACTTATTCACTATCATGAGAATAGTATGGGAAAGACCTGCCCCCATGATTCAGTTACCTCCCATGACACATGGGAATTATGGGAGCTACAATTCAAGATGTGATTTGGATGGGGACACAGTCAAACTATATCAGGAAGTATATGTGTAAGACAGAAAACTAGTAACTTTCCTAACATACCAGTTTCCCAAGTTTAAAGGTAAATTGCTGTTGTATTACCCTGAGGAAGTGAAGACTAGAATGTTGCTTGTTTTTGTTTTGTTTTGAGACAGAGTTTCACTCTTGTTGTCTAGGCTGGAGTGCAATGGCACGATCTTGGTTCACTGCAGCCTCCACCTCCTGGGTTCAAGCGATTCTTTTACCTCAGCCTCCCGAGTAACTGTGATTACAGAAACCCACCACCACACCCAGCTAATTTTTTGCATTTTTTGTAGAGACGGGATTTCACCATGTTGGCCAGGCTGGTCTTGAACTCCTGACCTCGGGTGATCCACCCACCTCAGTCTCCCAAAGTGCTGGGATTACAGGCATGAGCCACCATGCCCGGCCGACTAGGATGTTTTTTAATGAACCTGTTTTCCACTCTCTTTTTAGAATCTTTCTCTTCAGGTGGGTGATCCCCAGGTGGAGTCTCATCATATCACTAAGGCTCTGTCCTCCTAACCCAGGCTGTGGATAACACTGTGATGTGTTTAGTTGGACAACAACATATTCTTCATAAACTTCAATAACTTGGAAATTGTTTTATATTTAAAAAGTCACAATAAATTCTAAGAACTACATGTCTAGAAGGGCCTATCATGTCATAAGTTACAACTCATCCACTTTTCAGGCTCGACAAATTCAGCATTTATCAACCAAATGCAGTTTGTTAAATTATTTTTCAGTAGCTTTCAGGATTGCAATGTGACTCATTTTACTCATCTTTATTATAGAATTTCTATATATAATAATGACATTTAAAATTTTTTATGGTTGTGTTATTCTGTGGTCATTAGCTAATTTGATTTTCTCAGTTCCATTTATATTTGAATCCTTCACACAATATTAATAAAAAACAATAAGATCTGTTTGGACAATATTCAGATAAGCTCTTTTTCCCTGAGTTCTAATTTAAAAATCATGGATCTCAATAGGAAGTGAATGTTCTGAAGTGGAAACTTACGTAGTCCATCAGCTCATGTCCAGCACAGTTGATAGCTAGATGCAGATTTGTTCCCAGTTCTAGCCCCAGGTTTGCACAGATTTCCTGTATTAGAAGCAGTGGCTGTTCTATGGTGTCACAGTTAATGGTTAAACAACCAAGGTGGGACATCTTGCCAGTGATCTGCTGCTACAAGATCAAGAGACAATGATGCATGTCAGTACACCTCATTAAGGTTCTTGGTGCTTCCTGTGATAGGCATGGTTTATGATCAGATACAGCTCTGCAAAGATCAGTCCTTTGATTCTCAATTCTACTTAGGATTGATTCACATGATTTAGGGCATGAGATTCCCCTGCAGTATCTGGGAGTAATTTTCTTACTTCTGAGGTTTCCAAGTTTAGCCTGGGAGCACACATTTCTCTCTTCAGTGTGTCTGTGTTCTCTCTTTATTGACGCTGCTGTTCCTTGTACGTGGGGCTAGCCTGAGTCACAACCACCCGGTTGGTGAATCTCCAGGCCCTCCCTGTGAATGTCCATCCTGTCTGTCTCTAGCTCTGCCAGTCCTTTTCCTCCAAACCTGCTCTTTCCTATGTTCTGTTTTCCTCCAGATAAATGCAGCTGTTAAAAGCCTAACCCTCCTTCAGGAAAAGCTTTATTTATTTATTTGTTTTGGGATAGTGTCTTGCTCTGTCACCCAGGCTGGAGGGCAGTGACTTGAATGTGGCTCTGCAGCCTCAACTTCCCCAGGCTCAAGTCATCCTCCTTTCTCAGCCTCCTGAGAACCTGAGCCTACAGGCATGTGCCACCACACCTGGCTAATTTTTTTATATTTTGTAGAGACAGGGTCTCGCTGTGTTGCCCAGGCTGGTCTTGAAGTCTTGTGCTCAACACTCACCAAAGTGCTGGGATTACAGGCTTTGGCCACTTTAAAAGGACTGCAGACTTCCGCTAAGAGGATGCAATACTGAAGATGGATTTTAGTGGAAGAGGATTTCAGGACCCACATAACCCCAAGGAAAGACAGCTATTGCAAAGTCAGCCTTGACGTGCCCTCGCCATAAATTGCCACTATGCAATTATAAATTGAAGCAATATCAATGAATCTGAGGGCTTAAGGTAAGGTGTGTGTGTGTCTGCGCCAAACTCAACGACAAACATGAACCTGGCAGTGAGTATTCTGTTTTGACTGGTGATAGCACTATTTTAATGTCAATGAGAGGAAACTTTTATTTGGCAAACAAAGGAATAGTTGAGGAAATTTTTGTCCATCAATTGAGTTTTGTTATAGAGCCTTCTGAACTATGAAAGCATCATTTATTTGGTGCTTACTAAATGCCAGGTACTGTTCTAAGCACATTACATAAAGTAAAATACATTTACTCCTTACACATCATACGAAGGTATTACTATGATCTCCATTTTACAGAGTTAAGTAACTTGGACCAGATTTTAATCCAGGCAGTTTAGCACCAGAGTTTATACCCCTAGTTCTTGTGTGGCTGCTTCTCTGGAATCTATACTCTAGACTGTTTCTAATGGTTAAAAAAAAAAAAGTAGTAGTAAAGCTGATTACAGGGAGGGCTGATGTTGGTCTAAGTTTCCCAGCATGCAGAGAACCACCTGCTGGAATGAAGGAACAACACTGAGAACTGGTGGCTTGTTTACCATCTCCACCTCTTGCAAGGCCTAATATTAGACGGCTGTGCTCATTCCAACATGTACAAACTGTTAACAGTATTTTACTTACTGCTGTATGTGTTCATATGTTTCTCTCTTCTAATCTTGAAAAGAAACTTCATTCTTTTTATCTCTGCCATGTCTTCTCCTTTCTTTCCTAGCCCCTCTTCTTTTGACTTCAGCCGACTCTCACCTACATCAAGGTGGGGCAAGGATTGTTCACTCACAGAGCAAATCAAATACTGCAGATGTGAGCAACCTTCACCCATGTGCATGCTCTTCAAAGTTCTTATTGGCTGTTCTATTTATATTGTTGAAAGTTTAGGCTACAATAGATACATCTATCAGAGCATTCACAATCACCAAGGTGACTGACAGATCAAGTTCCGCTGGTCTCCCAAGGCTTCTGAAGCCAGCGCAGCCAGTTTTGACAAGGAGGACCGTTCGCCTCATTCTCCTGGCAAAATCAGAGTTCCTGCAATGGTTCATCAGAAATGATGCTTCAGTGTGTTTGGGGGACCAGATGGAAGGAAGAGCCATCTTTTTGTGCTGCTTCTTTCTCTCTTTGTTAATAATAAAATGTAAAATATCTTGTGTGCCTTCAGCTAGTTGTCAGAGAGATTCGATTTCCCAAACACTTCCCCTATAGGGTCCAGTGTAACCCTATTTCCCATAAATGCTTCCTAACCCTGTGAGATTCCAGATGGCCAGACCGCTGCTGCCAGCAATGGCCAAGCAGCCTGTTGCCGGAAGGCAGGGGCAGCATGATACTGCAGCTCTGGGGGTGCCTGGAGCAACAACATCACTGTATGATTTCCATTTGCCTCAGTCCTGGACTTAGAGCAAAAAGTGACTATGGAAGATAAAAAAGGGCAGGAAATCTATAAACAGTGTCATATGGAAGGATGGTAAACAATATATAGACTTACTTGACCTCTTTTGCTTCCATCATGCCCTTTTTTTGTCTCTGCTTTTGGAGGAGAGGGCTGTGGGGCAGAAGATAAAAATACATCACCTGAAATTTTTAGAATGGCTGTGGCAGCAAGCAAAGCTTACTGCTCTGAGACCTGACCAACCACGCTGAATCTCACACACGTGCGCGCACACACACGCACACACACACTCATGCACATAGGGACAATTCCAGCCACTCCCTACTTTATATGCCACAAACTATTTCTGAAATTCAGGAATGTGTTTCCTCTAGTTCATCCTTACCCTCTGCCCCCAGTCACATATATGGGGTGTGTATACAGATTCATGCATTTCTATGCATATCAATAATGTGTTATTCACACGTATATCATGAACTTCCGCTGTGTGCAGGCACCCTTTTTCTGCAGGAGGATACAAAGTCCCCTCCTTGCCCTTAGGGCTTAACCCCGCTGTGGGATTTGCTTTTACAGACCCAACATAATGTTTTGAATATTCTCAGGATGCAAACACTTTCTCCTGCAGGATGGTTTTGACTTTGATTTGAAACAGTCAAAGGTAATGAAATCTGGTGAATCTAGTGGGTGTAGTGTCATGAGGTTAAAAGCAAACGTAATTCCCAAAGAGGCATTCCCACATTTGGCGTATTGGTGCATATTATTGCAAGGATCTAATCTTTTAAAGGATGCACTTTCGTGCTCAGTGTATACTGGCTCTGTAAGCTGAGGCATGATTGTCAAGCATAAGTATGGCTCACACTCAAGTATATGCACATACAGTGACCCTGAACAGAAGGGCAAAGGGAAGTCATGTGATGTGATCAGGGGACGATCTCAGTGATTACTGGCACCAATTCAAAACGGCAAACATTACAGAACAGTCTTGGTTTGCATTATTATTGGATTTCTCATGTTTTTTATGCGCCCTCATTGAGACTTTTAAGCTGCCTGAGGACAGGAAGTATGTTTTTATCCCCTTTTGCACCTAGCATAGGGCCTTGCAACGGCAAAAAATAACCAGGGGAAAAACCAACCTGTAACATCTTTCTCTCTACCGTAATAAGAATAAGCTGTTAAATAATGGAAGTTAAAATCTCCAGCCCCACCCCTACCCCTCTTTGTTTTAAAGACAGGGTCTCACTCTGTCACACAGGCTGGAGTGCAGTGGCACAATCATGTCTACAGCCTCGACTTCCTGAGCTCAAACAATCCTTCTGCCTCAGGCTCCCGAGTAACTGAACGACAAGTGTACAGCGCCATGCCTGGCTAATTTTTTTTTTTTTTTCGGTAAATATTTTTGTAGAGACAGGGTCTCACTATGTTGCCCAGGCTGGCAGCCTTTTTAATCATAAAAAAATGCAATGTATTCTAGAATGGCTGTTCTCAGACTAAGTGGATTTAAAAATGGCTAAAAACTGAAACAAATATAATCTTTCATTAGTAAGAATTAGTCTACTGAGGAGTTCCTAGGGAGAGTGAGTTATGCCAAAATAAATCTGGCACGATGTAATCTGCTAATCAATGCCACCAGCCAAATGATGTCATCAGGAGCTATCACTTTATTACCAAAACAAAGCATGGTGATTGCAGTAACCCTGGTTCCACTCCTATCATCTCCTGTTTTAAGACCGTGGCTTTAGCTAAGGTTATCTACAGACATCTTTGGGTTGGGGCCTGCATGAGAAAACATACCATTTCTTCAGCATTTTTTTCTCAAAATAGATTAAAATTAAGACTTAATAGAAGAATTGGGGTAATGTTGGGAATGATCTGTTATCACTGTAATCACTGGGAAGGATTAAACATCTTTCTATATTCAATTACTATGCTATAAATAGGCACCCTTTATTAGGAGCCCAGCAGTTCAGGGTTCCTCCCATACAAGGCAGACTTTTTTTTTTTTTTTTTTAATGCGACAGGATCTCCCTCTGTCACCCAGGCTGGGGTGCAGTGGCATGATCAGAACTCACTGCAGCCTCAAACTCCTGGGCTCAAGCAATCCTCCCACCTCCGCCTCCCAAGTGGCTGAGACCACAGACGCATGCCACCACACTGGACTAGTTTTTGTGGAGACAAGGTCTCGCTATGTTGCCAGGCTGGTCTTGAACACGTGGCCTCTCCACCTCCACCTCCCAAAAGTGCTGGGATTATAGGCATGTGCTACCACACTTGGCCAAGGCAAGCATTTAAAAACTGTACAGATGAGAAAACCAGTGCTTTGACAGGATATGTAAGAGGCTCACGAAGTGGCAGCTAATAAGTGCAGAGCCAAAATAGAAACCAAATCTGTTTGCTTCAAAGATTGTGCTCTTTCCACTACACTACGTATTATTTAACGACTTAAACTTTGTGACTTCGACAGCATAGTGATGGTTTTTGATACTGAACTTTCTCTAAGTGCTTTACTGCTTTTCCTTCAAACATGAATGAACTAGTTGGAGCTATTACTAAGAATCCCACTGCAGCTTCCAAACCTGTAACACCATGTGGAAAGTCAACAGAAATGTGATCCCTGCATCACACTATTGATATAAAGACCAGGCGAAATTAAGATATAATTAATTAAGATATAATAAATAAGAAATTAAGATCTAATCCAGCCCCCAAGGGGCTGGATTACCCCGCTGTGGGGGCCGCCCTGTGGATTGCAGGACGCTCAGTAGCAGCTCTGATCCCTGCTTACAAAATGCGATCAGAACCCTTCTTCCAAGCCAAGACCACTAAAAATGTCTCCAGACTTGCCAAATGTCCCCTGGGCAAAATAATTGCTGGTTGAGAGTCACTGCCTTAAGAGAACAGATTGCTACATTTCACTTCATCAAAAAATTTTAAAAATCGGTATGACTCCATATCATACAATTTAAAGGCAGGCAACACAATACAGGAAAATAGGTCTAGCATATATAAAGAATTGGCTGGGCATGGTGGCTCACGTTTGTAATTCCAGCATTTTGGGAGGCCGAGGCAGGCGGATCGCAAGGTCAGGAGTT
>NC_045442.1:16837450-16876915 GCF_002776525.5 Piliocolobus tephrosceles
AAAAAAAAAATATATATATATATATATATATATATATATATATATATGATTAAATCCCTTATTATGTAAAGAATTCCTAGATAGCAATAAAAGATAAACACCTCAATGAAAAGGGCAAAGAAGTAAAGCAATTTGCAGAATGAGTTGTGTATAATTTTTGTATTATTTTAAATACTGTTCTCTGTTGTGCACTTATCTTTTTATCCCCCCGAGACGGAGTCTCACTCTGTTGCCCAGGCTGGATTACAATGGTGTGATCTTGGCTCACTGCAACTTCCGCCTTCCAGGTTCAAGTGATTCTCCTCCCTCAGCCTCCCGAGTAGCTGGGATTACAGATGTGCACCACCACACCCAGCTAATTTTTGTATATTTAGTAGAGACGGGGTTTTGCCATGTTGGCCAGGCTGGTCTTGAACTCCTGACCTCAACTGATTTGCCCACCTCAGCCTCCCAGAGTGCTGGGATTACAGGTGTGAGCCACCACTCCTGGCCTATCTACTTAATTATTGTTTTAACAAGTCTGGAAGGCCACACTCAATTTTTAACGACAGTTATCTTTAGAGGAGGGACAGGCTGAGGGTGGCAGTCTGTAGGAGGTGGTTGTGGGTGGGTTGCTCTATCAGTATTTGAATTTTCACAAGAACATTCATGAGCTACTTGTGTAATCACAAAGTAAATAAAACATTTAAAAGACAAAATGTCAGGAAAGATTTTAGAATTCAAGAAAAACTTTTTCTTTTGAAACTGAGTTTCATTCTTGTTGCCCAGGCGGGAGTGCAATGGCACGATCTCAGCTCACTGCAACCTCCGCCTCCTGGTTTCAAGTGATTCTCCTGCCTCAGCCTTCCGAGTAGCTGGGATTACAGGTGCTTGCCACAATGCCCAGCTAATTTTTTTGTATTTTTAGTAAAGACAGGGTTTCACCATGTTGGCCAGACTGATGTCGAACTCCTCACCTCAGGTGATCCACCTGCCTCGGCCTCCTAAAGTGTTGGGATTACAGGCTTGAGCCACCACGCCCCGCTGAAAAACTTTTAAAAGAAATTAAGAAGGATGAATTGTAGAATGCTCAGATATCCTGAATTTCCTAATAGTTTAAACTGGGTTTCCTTCACCTGCTCTGACACAACCAACACCAGGTATGGCTTCCTGTGGCACTGGCTCCTGATGCAGCATGTTTCAGGTTAAACTTGTTTACTCTTCACAGTCACCATCATGATTTGGATACTGATCATCTCCATTTTATAGATGAGGAACCCGAGACAGAGAGGCTGTGGAATTGGCCCAAGGTCATGGAGTTATGAATGGCAAAGCAGAGTGCAACATCAGAGCTAACTTGTCCAAATCTGAGTTTCTACAGGCTGGTCACCCAGAAAAGCTGGCCTCCTGAAAAGCACCATGGAACCGGCTCCAGCCTGGAATTGCTTAAAGCAATTCTGATCCACTGCAGGGATTGGGCCCCAGCCAGCCAACCCCCATCGCTGCAGGGAAGGGGCCCGTGCCCCCTGCCTGCAGTCACACTCTGTGCTGGTGAGACAGAGTTAGAACCAGAGTTCCTTCATGTTACACTGCTATTGTATCCCAGTCCCATCCTACTGGGTCCTCAGCCTACTGCTTCCTAATCACGCAGCTTAAAAGCCTCAGGCTAAATGCAATGTGGGATCCTGGAATGGATCCTAGAACAGAAAAAGGACACTGGTGGAAAAACCAGTGAAATTTGAATCAAGTCTGTAGTTATTAGTAGTGTACCATTTTGGTTTCTTAGTTTTGACAAATGCACCATGTAATAAATCATTAACACTGGGGGAAACTGGGTGAGAGGTATTCAGGAACTGTCTGTACTATCTTCGCAACTTTTCTGTAAATGTAGTATTCCAAAATAAGTCATGTGTGTGTGTGTATAAAGCCCCACAGACAAGGACTGGGTCCCTCTCCTGGCCTCAGCCCTGCCATATCACTGTGCACTGCCCATTTAGAACACGATGGGACAACTGGTGACTCATACACCTGCCTCTGTGACTGCCCCCAAGAGGGCTGCTCTGCCAGAGGCCCTTGTTTGCTCAACACAGGGATCCTAATGCAGGCACAAGAGTCTGTGCCTTCATTCCATCAAGCTGCCTCTCATGTCCTGGGGGCCACATCCTTTCTTTCTTAGTAAATCCTAAGGGATGATCTTAGCACAAAGCCAGTTGCCCCAGAAACTGAAATGAGATTGTTAAGTACCATTAGAGGCTGGATCAATAGCCACTGAGGACATGGATACACTCGGTTCATGGGGGAAACCCAAAGCCAGTAAATATATTCTCCATATCAACCACAGTTGATTTAATTCCAAATGAACTACAAGTTGGATGCTAGAAGGTGTCTAAGTGTTAGTAACTAGATACCATAGAATCTCTTTACATACCAGTTCAATTATTTTGTTGATATGTTTCTGAATTTCCATAAGCATCTCGACCCCCTGTAAGTAGAACAACCATGATCTTCCATAGTTGCAGACTAGAAAGTTTAAGTATAAAAACTTGTAACACATGTGGCTATTTCTAACTCAGAGTATTTGTAGAATCCCTGATTAGTGGATGATATGCTCTACAAAATCAGTAGATTAAATGTTAATCTTCAGCCCCGGTTTTCATTGGGTTGAATGTGAATGAGAGACTCTTCTCCCTCAGCAGCCTCTCTTCACCCTTCAGAACTGACTGGTTCAGTTGCTTGGATCAAGTTAACTTCAGCCTCCTTTATGGTCTCTGGACCAACCTGGACAACTTTCTTCTTCTTTTTTATTTTTTATTTTATTTTTTGAGATAGAGTCTCACTCTGTTGCCCAGGCTAGAGCACAGTGGCGTGATCTCGGCTTACTGCAAACTCCAAATTGTTCAAGCAATTCTCTTGCCTCAACCTCCCAAGTAGCTGGGATGACAGGCATGCACCACCATGCCTGGCTGATTTTTATATTTTTAATAGAGACGGGGTTTTGCCATGTTGTCCAGGCTGGTCTCGAACTCCTGACCTCAGGCCATCCTCCCGTCTCAGCCTCCCAAAGTGCTGGGATTATAGGTGTGAGCCACCACACCAGGCCAACCTAGACAACTTTCCTACAATACATGTCACAGATCACCAAGGTAGTCTGGATTAGAGTGGCTAAATCAATATAAATCTACTGTCCCTTAAAAAGTAGAAAAGCATGTTGTGATGATGAGATCTGCATACGTAGACCCGATAAAGAATGGCACTCCTCGTGCTCTGGTATGCAAACAGCTCAACAGATACTAACTAAAGGAAAGATCCTGACACCAGGATCTGAATACAGTCTGACAGATGATAAGCCAGGTATAAATCCTAGTCGTCTGCAACTGATAAACTGTAAGGCAATAACTATTTTAAGAAAGAATTCTTTATCATGAAAAAACTTGATTTTTTTTTTCTTTTACTGATTTCCACCAAGATAAAATATCAGTCAACTTATTGCTGGAGGGGGCTTGGGGAAAGCTTCCCGTACTTTTTTAGAAAGCATCTCCTACAGATCATGAACCTTTGGTCATCATGAAGATTTAAAGAGGCATATTGACTCTTTCAGGCTACTGAGGAGCAGTATAGACCCTCGCACACCTCTGAGTGGTGAACATGCCACTTGAGATTTTTTCACTCCTATGCACGAAAAGTCTCATAGGTGCCAGGCAAGTCCTGGAGTTCTTTCTTAACAGAGTGGGCTGCTAGGAGGTGCTAGCTTTCATTTGCTGCTGCCATAGGGCATAGTGCAGAGTAAATAAAGACGCCCCCAAATAACAACCTTCCAGCACTTTCTAGGTCTGCAGAGTTGCTCAGTCATGGCTTCTCTGAGTTACCAGCATGAGCCAATGCTGTAATGAAACCAGACATCTAAGGTGCTCTACATGTGCTCCCTTTGGTTTGAGGCCTTTCTTCCCGCTTCACTAATTTCCTAAAATATTTTTTTCTCATTTTATCTTTAATTACCTCTCCCTTGGTGTCACAAGGGAGCTCCACTAAAAGTTCATCAATTATGGAGTATTTTTTTTTTTTTTTAGAAAAGGTAATTTGACATAATGTAAGGTACTTGTCTGGTTGTTAATTCAGGATGGGGTATACAAATCACTTCTTTCATTAAATTTAGCTTCCCAGATGATGACTTCCCACAGCTGACCAGCGATACCATCAGCAAAGGCATAAATAGTATTGGCTGTTCCTGAAATAGGGGGAAAATGAGGGAAAATGAGAAACAGGGTTCATCCATATTGAGATACTCATGGCTCCTTTTAATGGAACTTCATCGATACTAACCTGACTGTGCTTCAATAGAGCGATATTTAAGTACAGAGGTTTATTAAGCAGCATGGCACAGGCTTTGGCAACAGCTAGTGACACGGCCCCTATGGCCATACTGCCACTGAGTACAGGTTCAACAGGCTCTGCAGGTGCAATAGGTTTCTCTGTAATGGTATCCCTCTTCCCTGGAGGGAGAAATATTGAGAGAGTTAAGACTGTATTTCTAAATGCTTTACTTACAGATGGAAAGATCCAGGAAAAAGAAAGGATGAAAGCCGAGGCTGGGAACAAAAAATGCTCTACCTCAACCCCCAAGAAGTTTTCTGTTTGGTTTTGCTTAAGATTCTCAAATAATCATTAGCCATGGATTTTGCCAGTCGAAGACATTTTAGGCCATTTAACATTAATTCCTTCATCAATCATATGAGGTAGATATTTTTATTCTACATTTACATATACGTAAACTGGGGCTTAGAGGGGTTAAAAGACTTGCCCAACATGTAATAGAAAGTAGACAGAGGATTTGAACTGTCTTTAAATTTCAAATCTTTTGTTTTTCTATATTTCACTATAGCTGCTGCACACTCAAGTTTCTGCTGAACATCTCTGCATAAATATATCTAACCCTGCTGTCTTTCTCACCAACACCAAACCAATGCCTTGTTCTGTGTCATTTACGATCTTTAGCAGTGCCTTTCAGATCCAACCATCGACCCAGATTCCTTACTCATCTTTCACAAGAGTATGTTCTCAGCCTCCCTGTCTCGTGAGGTCCAGACAGAGTCCATCATCTGTATCTCTAGTGTTCCTCTTGTCCTTTCCTCCACAGCTGCCAATGTGGTTCAGGTCCCCAGTGGAGATAAGATATTTCAGCACCTCATGCTTAATGAGCGCTTAGCAAATAGCTGTGCCCTCCCACTTCTTCCCTTAAGTTCCACGTTCTGTTAGTCAAAAGCAACCACTAAACCAACATCCATGTTGGTCTCTACTTATAACTCAGTAGTGGCCATCCCACCCTCCCAAGGGAAGATTGCTCAAACATAATTTTTTTGTTTCAGGGCAAATCTCTTCACCTCTCTGGGCCTCAGCATTTGGATCAATGAAATAAGGTTCCCTGTCTCCCTGGTCTCTTTGGTCCCTTCCTGGTTCTGGTGCTTTCTTACTCAACGAAACCTGCATTAATGAGTGTATGGTTCGTGCCTGGCATCATGCTAGATGCGGGCAATGGCAAGTGGAATAAACATGATTCATGCCCTCAAGGAGCATGTTCTAGTTCAGCAGACATACAAAGCCCTGTTGTTATACTAAGAGCAGCTCCAGAATGACCGTACTGCAGGGGCTGAGGTTAGCGATCTGTTGGAAGGCATGCAGCAAGGGCAAACTGAAGTGATAATTTCTATTATTTGCTTTAAAATAAAGTTTTATAAAGAAAATGTTCATTTTACATAGGATTGAGAAAATGTTGGTTGTTCATATCAAAAGAATCAAAACTCTAAGATATGGAGTGGCCTTTTGATTAGCTAATGGAAATTTTGAAGGGAGGTGAAAGGTCTCCCAAGCCATCCCCTCCTACTCCACCCCCAACTTGGCACTGCTTAATGCACCTTATTTAATAATAAGTATTTCTCACCTCTGGGTGAGAAACTGTTTTATTTTACAAATAAAAACAGAGAGTGGGATGGGGGCAAAATCTTTGAGGATGTGGCATAGGATGGATGGCTTTTGGCCGTGAGCCCAAACTGGTTCTGTAGCCAAGAGACTCAGAAAGGCAGTCCAAGTTTCAGCCTTTCTTCCTCACACATTTGTTACTAAGGACTCTGCAAGATGGTAAGTCACCAACCAACCTGGCTTTTGCCCCTTTTTTTTGGTAGGAGGTGGAGGGGGTGGTGGCGGTGGTACTGGAGGTAGAAGTGTAGGCACTGCTGAGTATTCCAGGCTGTTTTCCAATTCTTTTCTCTCCTTATCTTCTTGTACTTTACTTGCAAAGAATATCCTTAATGGCAAGAAAATATGGCTTTACAGTAGGATATTTAGGAAGATCACTCTGTGATTCTGGTCATGTTTTAGAGCTGACCCCAATATATTTCAATAAATAACTGCTTTTCAGCTACTTAAGAACAAATCAACTTTAATTTTCAAAGCCAGAAAACACTGATGCTATTATAAAACTGCATTCAAGAACTGAAAATCATTTTGGCATGGAAATAAATGTTTAAAGATTTCAGGTGCTCATTTTAAAATTATTTGAGCCCCGGGTTTGCATTTTTAGAGTAAAACTTGAAGATGTAATTGTATTGTGGGTTACAATATTTTCTTTTTGTATAAATGACCATCAGAAAACAAATGTGTCAAGAATAGAGTGAAATAGGCCGGGCACAGTGGCTCACGCCTGTAATCCCAGCACTTTGGGAGGCCGAGGTGGGTGGATCACGAGGTCAGGAGATCGAGACCATCTTGGCTAACAAGGTGAAACCCCGTCTCTACAAAAACAGTACAAAAAATGGGCTGGGCGTGGTGGCAGGTGCCTGTAGTCCCAGCTACTCGGGAGGCTGAGGCAGGAGAACGGCATGAACCCGGGAGGCGGAGCTTGCAGTGAGCTAAGATCGTGCCGCTGCACTCCAGCCTGGGTGACAGAGCGAGACTCTGTCTCAAAAAAAAAAAAAAAAAAAAAAAAAGAATAGAGTGAAATATAGCATATAAATATAGAGGACTTCCTTTCTTTTTTCTTGGCACTTATGATGAATATTAAAAAAAAAACTTTTGGAGCCGGGCGCAGTGGCTCAAGCCTGTAATCCCAGCACTTTGGGAGGCCGAGACGGGCAGATCACGAGGTCAGGAGATCGAGACCATCCTGGCTAACACGGTGAAACCCCGTCTCTACTAAAAACTACAAAAAACTAGCCGGGCGAGGTGGCAGGCGCCTGTAGTCCCAGCTACCTGGAAGGCTGAGGCAGGAGAATGGCGTGAACCTGGGAGGCGGAGCTTGCAGTGAGCTGAGATCCAGCCACAGCACTCCAGCCTAGGTGACAGAGCGAGATTCCGTCTCAAAAAAAAAAAAAAAACTTGGAAATCCCACTTAGATGCATTTATGTAAAATTTCAGCACGCCAGAATAAAAATAAGAGGCTAAAAGCTTCTATAGGCAAAAAACCAGGCAAATAAAAAACAAAGACATAGGAATCAGATTTGCATCAGGTTTATTAATAATCCAGATGCCAGTGGGGCAATGCCTTTAAAGTATGAGATTAATTGATTTCAAGAGAATTCTATACTGAGCTAAACTATCAACCATGGGGGCAAAGTATCAACATTCCCACACATAGAATAACTAAGAAACTTTACATCCCATATGCCCTTTCTCATCCTTACTTTTAAAGGATATGATCCAGCAAATCATGAAAGAAAAGAATGTGGGATCCAGAAACAGGAGAACAATGAAGTTTTTATGGCATCTCTGTAGTTGGTCTACAGAAGAACCAGTGCAGATGGGTGATTTGGGGAGGGAAAATGCCAGGAAAAAAAAGGAGTGTAATAAAATATAAGATGTAACTGAGAGCTTGAGAAAAAAAAATAATAAATAAACTAAGAAAATGATAATAGCACACGAAGAAAAAAAAAAAAAAAAGGAATAGAGAAATAGCATTCAGAAACTCCAAGCAAACCAAAAACTATTCAAAAAAGTTTCTTGGCCTGATATGGTGGCTCACGCCTCTAATGACCTTCTGTTGGCCAAGGGGTTGTGGCATTGGACCCGCACAAACAGAAAAATGATTCTAACCCATTACTTGGTTGGGCAATGAAGAACATTTTCATAGCCCTAGTAAATGCTTCCTTGTTAGCGTGTTTGAGTCAACCTATGGGCAAAGCATGGGAGACTCAGTTGTGGCTGGAGGACAGAATATAAGTGTCAGCTGTTGCGACTAAATCAAAGGATATGCGAAGCTCATAGGTGGCATGTGATGGGTGGGGAGAGGAAAAGGGCATCCTCTGGATTCACAATCAGATTCTTTTTCTGAGAAGCTTTTTACTAAGTCTTAGGAAAGCTCTATACATGAAAAGAGACCAAAAAGCCCTATGTAGCGTTACACAGTAAGGTGTTAATTACAGGGTTTTCAGGAGAAAAACAAATTTTATGCTAACGGTTGCTGCTTTCACATATGCTTTGTAAACTGACTTCCCAATGCTGTAGATTTGACCCATTTAATTGGCAGGTGAAATGGAAAGATAATGGACGTATATTTGTTCTTGATGTTTATATTTCAAAGTGGAAACTGTACCTGAGTAGGTGATCCACCTCTGCCTGGTCAGAGGGTGCCATCCCCTGGAGCTCGTGCGTAATGGTGCTGTTGACCCACTGCACGGCGGTGCTGACCTCGCTGGCCCTGTCTGCCTCCTCCGCCTCAGCCAGCTCGGGCAGAACGTTCTCATGGACTTCAAAGTGAGTCGAGATTACCACAGAACATATGTTCTGAAAATCACAGAAATGTGTTCAACGCTTTCCCTGCCTCTCCCAGAAAGAGCAAATTAATCCAGCTTTTAACATGCACGAAATTTTACCACCAATTTCAAGGGGAGAATGAGAATATGTAATTTTCTTTGAGATATTTTTATAGCTGTTGAAACACTGTGGAAATCAGCTTCATAGAACACTTAAAATACCCTTAGAAAAACCCTACATTGAACTTCATTTTTATCACTACCTTTCCAATAAATAACAACAAAAATGCAGATTTAATCATTATTATTCTCCCACCAGAGACTATAGCATAAATTATTTCTAACAAATACGTAGCAAAGTGAATTAAAATGAACTGTTAAAACTATCAAAGTAAATTATTTTCTTTATTTAGGTCAGTCTAACATCTATAAATATCTAGGTAAATAGACTAATCTATAAACCTACATGTAGATTTATAGAACCTATCGCATAAGTAATGTCAGAATTTAAAAGCCATTTTGGTCAGGCACGGTGGCTTACGCCTGTAATCCCAGCACTTTGGGAGGCCAAGGTGGGCAGCTCACTTGAGGTCGGGAGTTCGAGACCAGCCTGACCAACATGGAGAAACCCCATCTCTACTAAAAATACAAAATTAGCCAGGCATGGTGGTGGATGCCCGTAATCCCAGCTACTCAGGAGGCTGAGGCAGGAGAATCGCTTGAACCCGGGGGGCAGAGGTTGCACTGACCCGAGATCGCGCCATTGCACTCCAGCCTGGGCAATAAGAGTGAAACTCCATCTCAAAAACAAAAAACAAAACAAAACAAAAAATACTATTTTTGCCTCAGTTCCTTTCTCCATGCTGGATCATCCTCAGGTTAGCATGTCATGTCTGTATCAAAATTACACTTAAACATAATAAAGCCATCATAGTTGATGGTAAGATTCATGCTTACATGACTACCTATGAAATATACATATGTTTCACACACACTTAATTTCAAAACATTAATTTTCTACAGTTTAGACAAGAGCTGCTAATAAATGCAGTGGGGCCAGGACATTAAAGAACACACTTAAACTGCCTCATACCTTGGGAAAGTTTTGAATGGTGCAGAATATGTCCACTTGCAGGGTTGGAAGCCCCAGTCCATCCAGTACATCTTTCCCCACTATTTTGCATATGGTGGGAGGCTTTGCAAGTTTAGAAAAGCAGTTTGCCTTCAACACACACAAAAGAACAAAAATCCTCTGATTCAAGTGGCTGCTTGGGGAAAAAAAAGTCACAATACCACATCTAATTTATCTTCAAAAAGTCATTCACATTGACTCTCGTTTTTACCAAACTGCTCCATGAGTATTCTTCCTGATGCCAGGATTAGACCAGCAGTTCTGTGAGAACTGTCCTGCCCTCACCTACCGAGATATGGATTCAGGCCACTCCTGAGTCTCTGGTATATGGGGCAATTTGGTGTACATTGAACTCTCAACAGAAACTTGCATACATTTCTTAATTAAAAGGCCCTGTGTCACTGATTAGCCGGCCTTCTTCAACAGAGACGGTCTCACTCTGTTGCCAGGCTGGAGTGCAGTGGCGCGATCTTGGCTTGCTGCAATCTCCGCCTCTGAGGTTCAAGTAGTTCTCCTGCCTCAGTCTCCCAAGTAGCAGGGACTACAGGCACGTGCCACTACACCCAGCTAATTTTTGTATTTTTAGTAGAGATGGGGTTTCACCATGTTGGCCAGGATAGTCTCGTTCTTTTGACCTCATGATCCGCCCACCTTGGCCTCCCAAAGTGCTGGGATTACAGGCTAGCAGGCCTTCTTATAGCCAATTCAGTTGCCTAAGCTATCCCTCTTTTCTTTTTCTTTTCTTTTTTTTTTTTGTTTTTTGAGACAGGGTCTTGCTCTGTCAGCCAGGCTGGGGTGCAGTGGCACCATCGTGGCTCACTGCAGCCTCAACTTCCCAGGCTCAAGCGATTCTCCCACCTCAGCCTCCCAAGTAGCTGGGACTGCAGGCACATGACACCACACCTGGCTAATTTTTACTTTTTGCAGATACAGGATCTTACTATGTTGCTCAGGCTGGTGTGCCACTGTGCCCAACCCCCTTGTTTCAAGATACAGAAATCAATTGGTCTCTAGAACACCATGATGCATTCAAATTTAAGAAACCTGATATGGGCTGATTTTTTTTTTTTTTTTTTTCAAGACAAGAGTCTCACTGTGTCACCCAGGCTGGAGTACAATGGCATCATCTCTGCTCACCGCAACCTCTGCCTCTTGGGTTCAAGCGATTCTCCTGCCTCAGCCTTCCAAGTAGCTGGGATTACAGGCGTGCACCACAACGGCCAGCTAGTTTTTTGTATTTTTAGTAGAGATGGGGTTTCAACATGTTGGCCAGGCTAGTTTCAAACTCCTGACCTCATGATCCACCTGCCTCAGCCTCCCAAAGTGCTGGGATTACAGGCGTGAGCCACCGCGCCCAGCACATGGGCTAATTTTTATTCCTCCCAACAAGGCATGTGATATTTTAGTGGTTTTAGTGATATTTAAGAAGGCTTAATGCAATGGTTGTATCTTACCATCAGCTCATGCAGAGTCCTATGTATTCAAAGAGGCTTGTTGGGAGCCTTAGTAATTGCAGTTTCATTGAGGTGGAAAAGCAGAAGCCATTTGGAAGTGATCCAAGAAAGAGACTGAAGAAAGAGAAGCTGAGATAGAAAGCCCACTCAAGGAGCCTGCAAGAAAAGGCTCAGGACAGTGTTTCTGTGCAGAGGAGCAGGAGCTAGGAGAGACTGGAAGGAGGGAAGGCAAAGGCACACCTTTTTTGCTCTCTTGATTACCAGATAGGATTGGGCTTTGCTTTCATTTAGCAGACCAGTTCTCCGATCTTTCAGTTCAAAATCCAGTGACTTCAACCTGGACAACAGGTCATCTAATACCTACAGTGACATGTCAGTTCAGAGGTGGAGCCCCAGAAGTAGTAAGCAAGAGCTCATTTTCAAGCTATCCATGAATTTTTAAAATGGTGGTTTGTAACAGAGTAAGTGCCTAAATGAATTTAAAATCAGGAGAGCAAAAATGTTATTTAGCTTATACTCTGTGTGTTATAGTGAGTTCAATTTAACAAGCACCAAGCACCTATAATGTGCCACACGTTGTGTTTGGAGAGGACGGGAACTAACATTTTTAAAGTAATTAATATGTGCTCTGAAAGAGTGACATCTTTATCACTATATCACAAACCACAGGGCCTGACATATATAGGATTCTATAAATTAAATCTTCTATAAATTAGTAAATGTCAGTGACATCCCTGGGCACTATATATACATTACGTCATTACATTCAACTCTCTGAGCTACGTGATACCATCTCCATCCCACAGATGGGCAGACTGAGTTCCACAAAAGTTAACTGTCCAAGATCACGTAGCCAATGTTTTCATTATCTACTGCTTTGTAACAGAACACCCCAAACCTTAGCGGTTTAAACCATTAACTTGCTCATGATCCTGTAATCTGGGTGGGACTTCAACTGGGAAATTCTTTTGCTGGGCTTCTGTGGAGTCCGTTATGCAGATGTAATCATCTGAAGGCTTGACGGGAGCCAGAATATCCAAGCTATTTTCACTCAATGTCCAGTGCCGTAGCTGGGATGGCTGGCACAGTGAGGGGTTGGCTGGGCATCTGTCTTTCTCACAAGATATCCTGAGGGGTCTCGTATCTTCCAAGGTCTTTCTCTGCACAACCTCTCTCTTTCCAGTAGGGTAATTGGGACATCCTCACAGCACGATGACTAGCTTCCAAGAGGACAAGCTTCAATATGCCAGCACTTATCAACTCTCTGTTTGTACCGTGCTTGTCAAGGTCCTGTTGATCAAAGTAAGTGACACAGCCAAGTCCAGAGTCAGTGTGGGAGGGACTTACAAAAAGGTGTTCATGCTGGAAATGTAGTTCCTTGGAGGACCATCAGTGTGTCTCTATCACAGTGAGGAAGTGGCAGAGATAAGAATCAAAACCAGATCTGCCACATTCCAATCCAAAACTCTTTGAAGCATTCAGTTTTATGATAATGGAATAAATTGTATTGTAATTGCCTACAAGGATCTTTACCATGTGTGAATTCCTCTAATGTATCTGTCTTAGTTTGTTCTCACACTGCTATCAAGGACTGCCTGAGACTGGGTAATTTATAAAGGAAAGTGTAAGTTTAATTGACTCACAGTTTCGCATAGCTGGGGAGGCCTCAGGAAACTTACAATCATGGTGGAGGGAGAAGCAAACACATGTTTCTTCACATGAGGGCCGGAAGGAGAAGTGCAAGGTGAAGGGGGCAAGCCGCTTATAAAACCATCAGCTCTCATAAGAACTCACTATCACGAGAACAGCATGAGAGCAACCATCCCCATAACTTAATTACCTCCCACCGGGTCCCTCCCCACATGTCATATGTGGGGATTATGAGAAGTACAATTCAAGATGAGATTTGGGTGGGGATAGAGTCAAGCCATATCAATGTCGGAGAGGGACAGAAGAAATGACATTGGAGCTGAACACTGGAGGAGGTATAGTGTTTCAGTGGCAGTCAAGGGGGAAATGTGGTGAGCAGATACTTCAGGGACAGGGAATGGGACAAAGGGGAGGGAGGTAGGAAACTTCCGGCTTTAGGGAACAGTCAGTGATTTGGTGTAGAGGAGTAGGACAGGGAGTGGGAGATGCGCCTGTTACATGAGAGAGGGGCTGAGCACTGTGAACCATACACATGAAGGCCAGCAAGCAGGGGAAAGCTACAGGAGGTTCTGAGGAAGAGAACTGTGGTCAGATTTGCATGTTAGGATGCTGCTCTGGCAGCACTCTGCAGGATGAACTAGATAGAGGGAGAGATGAGGTGAGAATAAGCACAGCCAAAACTAGGGCAGTCACTAAGAAAAGGAAACGGAGATTGCTTTTTCTTTTTTGAGACAGCGTCTCGCTCTGTTGCCCAGGCTGGAGTGCACTGGTGGTGGTGCGGTCTCGGCTCACTGCAACCTCCAACTCCCGGGTTCAAGGAGTTTGCTTTTTTGCCCCTAAAATTCCTGAACATCCTTCAAAGTCCAAGCCAAAGCTATCCTGGATATACAGCCTCCAAGGATCTTTTCCATCCCTGAATTCCTTTAATAGACATATAGGGATCTGTCCCTCAATCTAGCACACAGTCATCTATCTCCTTATCTTTTGCTCCAATTATTTTATGTATTGGTGACTTTTGTTCCAAACTAAGATATAAATTCCCAGAGAGCTGCACAAACGAATATCCTGGCTGCCTAATAGAATGAGAAGAACATTACACTGGGGAACAAGAGTTCATGTTTTTAGTCCTGCTCACTAAGTAGCTGTGAGACAAAGGCTTGGTGTCCCTGTAAAATGAGGACGTTAGAATACACTGTGTTCAATAATTCCTCTAGCAACAGATAGTAGGAAGAGGATGGAATGAGAGTCAAGCATTCATTCATTCATCCTGCAGATAGTTTCTCAGCATTCACCGTGTGCCATGCACTCTGCTGGGTACTAGGGACAAAAACATGGTTTGATTTTTTTTCTTCTGTCACTATGTCCTTTGAGAAAATCATTTAAATTGCACTGGCCACAGGTTCTTCATTTGTAAAATGGGAATCATCATTTTTACCTCGTCCCAGTTGTACTAAGGATTAAGTGAGTTATAGCACGCAGCACAAGGGGCTCGGTAAACCCCACACCCGTCCCCTTTGATAGTATAGGCCATGAGTGGGAAAAAGTCATTCGCAGAACATCCTTTATATCATTTGCCTCAACACGACGTGGTTTTGCACCCTGACAGCACATCTGTTTCTTCATAGGACTCATTCTGCTTGGTGTTCACATTGCCTCCTTGCTTTCCCTTGCCAGAGTGCAAACACCTAGGGGCCCCAAACACACTGTCTTCCTTACTACTTACAGATCTGGAGGGCAGAAAACGTCTGCTTCAACTGCTCACTGCTTAACGCTAAGCTATGTGCAGATCTCACGGCTGGGCAGAGACCAGGAAGGTGATAAGAAAAGGCCCCCGAGCCCAGCAGGGGCTCACAGGCTGCCTAGGGAGGCTGCCTCAAGGGACTACAATACACGAAGGAAATGCTGTAGGAACTCTAAAGGAGAGTTGGTCCAGGGCCACGTGGGCAAGGATTTGGTCTGAATTTTGGAGTTCAGGGCGGGGCTGGTCAGATATTAACGGGCATCCCGGCAGGGGAGCCAGTAGGATGAGGCCCCAGAATAGGCTGAGGCCAAGTTGTAGCAAACTTGTGTTCATCCTGTGGTCAAAGAGGAGCTGCTCAAGGTCGGTAAGCTGAGATGAAGGCTTTAAGGTCTGTGTTAAAAATGACAACTGGCAGGCATGGGTGGTGGGCCGGCCCACAAACGGAGAGGCCCCTTAGGTAGCGAGGAAGCCTGCCAGGCCCTGGGCTGTCGCTGCAGCTCAGATCCGCCTAGAGCCCTCTTTCCGCCAGCTGCCTCCTTTCCACCACTTTCTCTGCGGAGATGCCTTCACCCCCCGGTGTCCTTCCCGCTTCTTCCCTCCCAGAGTCTCCTCCGCACACGCAGGACCAGAGCCCCGGCTGCACGCATGCTAGATTCTGAGGCGCAGGCGCAAGGCGTTGCCGCAGCGCGGGTATGGGGGAGCGGGGTTGGCGGGAGGAGAGCGCTTGTCCCAGGTCCCTACCAGGTGCCCGTAGACGTCGGCAGGCTGGAGGTAGAAGGTGGAGTTGAGCAGCTCTTCCAGCCTGCGCGGAACGTCGTTCTCCCGGTAGTACTCCATCGCCTGCTGCTTCAGCTTCTGCAGCTCCCTAGTGGTCCCACAGCTGCGGCCGCCGCCTTCTTCCCCCATGGTAGGAGATTTAAGGCTACAGCGGGGTTTAGCCGGGGGGTCCCACGAGCGTCCTTGCTGTCGCTAGGCAACGCAACGTGATCCCGACCGCCCCCCAGATATCGCGAGGCTCCAGACCTAGGTTCTTCCTGCGGCAAAAGCCGCTCCCTTTCCTTGGAGCTGGAATGGCTTCTGCGTAGCTCACCTCGCTCTTCTTCCTGCGGGATTAGGTCCGGGGGTTGGGCTCCTCATAGACTCCCGAGACTAGGGCCCTCCCGGCTTCCTTTTTCACCACTTTTCCCTGGCGATTTTCCAGAGGGGGAAATCTTTTAACGACCTCATCTAGCGCGTTTTGCCGGAGCGCTGCAACCTTAGCTCCGACTTCCAGCTGGGGTCGTGCGCTCGGCTCCCAGTGGCCCAGCGTCTTGGGCCACCCCGCTCTCCCCACGTGTCCCTGTGCTTTCCGCGGTTAGTGAGCTCCTCCGGGTTGCTAAGGCCGCCCGTGCCAGGCAGGCCCACTCTGTTGGGGGAGGGATGTAGGGGCTCAGGGCATCCTTACTGAGCTGTGGCGATCTCAGGAATTCTTTCATTCGGCTCATGTTTATTAACTACCGGCTCTGAGCCGAGCCGTGTACTGGCTGGGCCTGCTATGATGTCCAGGAGAGAAACGGCCACTCGCTCTTCCCAGGGATATTAGTAGGGGTGAAATCAATGGAATGAAAAAAACCAGTGTGGGTTGAAACTATTTGGGGCGAACCCTAAGGGATGGTTGTGGTTTGGGCAGATCTAAGGGTGGGGAATGATTCAGGCAGGACTTGGGGAGGTAAAACGGAAATGGGGGAATGGCCTTGGCTCACGTTCCCTTTCCAGAATGCTGTCTACGCCCTGCCCTTTTCAATCCGAAGTGCCTTCCTGGCTTCATTGTACCTGCCAGGTGTCATGTGATTACAGAACTTAGTGTGCGTCCTCAGTTCTAG
The DNA here is from genome assembly GCF_002776525.5 of Piliocolobus tephrosceles. Classification (NCBI taxonomy): domain Eukaryota; kingdom Metazoa; phylum Chordata; class Mammalia; order Primates; family Cercopithecidae; genus Piliocolobus; species Piliocolobus tephrosceles. The sequence continues at coordinate 16,854,010 of NC_045442.1, forward strand.
ATACTTCCTCTGCTGCAGGAGTGGGCGGCGACGGACAGGGTGTTCTTGTTCTACTCGCGCCTGTTTATGTTCCCTACCCAAGCAGATCAGTTACAAGATCTGTGCCACACTTTGCCCCCTCTGGAAAACATCATCTTACCTACTCTGCCTGATTCCCAAGTCATCTAGTACAAAACGAGAAAGTGAGTGAGAAAGCACTTTGAAACACAGTTATTTTCAATACATGCACGTGTGGGTGCAGATGCATAAAAATGTGATGCTATAAGTACTGTTAATACAAACCCAAACGTGCACCTTCCAGACTTCCTCTGTGTTCTCTGTGCTCTCTATGGAACGTCTCACTGTCTGTGTGCGATAGACCATCATGAACCTGCCTTCTCTCCTTGCTAGATGGAAATCCCCTGACGGTAGAATCTGAGTCTGTGTTACCTTCGAATCCACCACGGAGCCTGGGGCCCTGCAAGGGCAGAGGATGTGCTCTGCTGAATAGATGTTGAGTGAACCCTTGTGCAAAATAAGCTGACACTATTGCTATTGTTTCCGTTCCACCTTTTTGCCTTTCCTCATATACCCCTGGAAAGAAGGCATCTGCTTCTCTCCTGTGCTCATCCTTGAGTGCCCGGGCTGAGTCCCACATCAGAGAAGCCATGTCCACAATCCAGCTCTCACTCCAGTCAGCCCTTCCTTCTGAAGTCTTTCCCCATTTGCAGCCTGGACCGCAAAGTTCAGCCCTCAGGGATGTCTTGATTCATTTGATATTTCAATGGAAGATTGCGAGTATCCTGGGCTGGGACCACCATGTCTTAAGAGTCTCCCCCATTACCGTTTTGCCTCAGTTCCAGGAGGACAGCGACTTGATCTGTCTTGTTCACCACTATGTCTGCAGGATTATTACATTACCTGATGGAATAACTGCTCAGTGAATATTTGTTGAATGATTGAATGGGTTTTACACATAATAAACCTTTAATAAGTACTTAACTCACAATCAGATGTTTTGGAGATGGGTGAATAATGAGTCCACCAACCTGACTGGAGCAAAGGGTTTCTTTTCAGGAATAATGAGAAATAGGATGGAAAAGTAGTTTGAGGTGAGATTATGAAGAGGCTGGAATCCCATTTTGTAAGAGAAGGAAGCAACCACAAATTTCTGAATATAGGAAGGGCAAGAAATAAGTGGGATTTTAGGAAGTTAACTTGAAGCAGTGGGTAGCATTGATGGGTTTTTGTTATATAGAAAACGAGACAGAGGCAGAAAATAGTATATGTGCAAGGGGCCAAACACTGATGGCAACCGTGGGAATTGATGAGTGAAAGAGAATAGGAAGGAGGGATGTAAAAGGCTTTCACTAGTTGGATGTGGTGGGGTTGGGGAAGCAAAGATGGCTATTAAGGATACCTTGTAGAATTCTGTGGTAGTTAAGGGGAATAGGATCAGTGCGTCATCTGATTTTGATGGAGGCAACATGATGCATTGGGTGTTAGATGTGTAGCGCTTCAGTAGCACTGGTATCCCAGAGAAAAGGGAGGACAGAAGATCCGATAGAAAATATCCGCATAGAGTTCAAAGTTGTAAGAACAGACGAATCCTTTGGAGGGCAAAGGGGGAAAAATCGTTTTGAAATAGGACCTAAATATTGGGGAAGGAATAGATTTAGGACATAAAAGGAAGGCAAGGAGCTACGTCAGGAAAAGGGGTTTGGAGAAGAAGGAAAAAGCCAAAATCACAAAGTCTAGGGCAGAGACTTTTGGGAACGTTTCATATGTATGTGTTTGTGTTTGTAGAACTGCATAGAAAAAAGTCTGAAAAGATACACATCAGCATGTTAATTGTGTTGTTCCAAGGTGATGGGATCACCAGGACCTTTAATTTCATCTTTCCATATATTGATAGTGTCTGATTTTCCCGTAATGAATGAATCACTTTATATAACCTTGAAAAATTACATTAACAAGGCCGGGCGTGGTGGCCTCACGCCTGTAATCCCAGCACTTTGGGAGGCCGAGGCGGGCAGATCATGAGGTCAGGAGATCAAGACCATCTTGGCCAACATGGTGAAAACCCGTCTCTACTAAAAATACAAAAATTAGCCAGGCATGGCAGCACGTGCCTGTAGTCCCATCTACTCAGGAGGCTGAGGCAGGAGAATTGCTTGAACCTGGGAGTCCGAGGCTGCAGTGAGCGGAGATTGTGCCACTGCACTCCAGCCTGGGTGACAGGGCGAGACTCCATCTCAAAAAAAAAAAAAAAAGAAAAGAAAAGAAAAGAAAAATTACATTAATAATATTTGAGGGAAGAATGTTAAAGTTACAAAAGGATGAAGACTTTAACAATAAATTTTTAGGAACTCAATTATTCCCCTATAGACTCATTTAATTTTCTCAAAGATGAAGTCAAAAAATCAATCAATAAATAGAAACTACCATCCTGGTCAGCTTCTGTCATTCACTCAGTCACCAAATATTGAATGCCCATCACGTGCCAGACGCTATTCTAGGCACTGGAGTAAGAACAGTGAATAAAATAAATTCCTTCTCTTCATGGAATTTCAGTTCCAGTGACACTCCAGCAGCACTTATATCAGAGTGAGTCATCAGGAGAAAGTGAAATCATAAATGTGAAAGCATTTTGACAAGTCGGTGTGCAAGGGGTTTATTAACAGCCAATTGGTATGGACAGATCCAGATAAATAAAATGATTATTCATGAGTATTCCACTTTCTTATTTTTCATAGGTATTAGGAAATATTTGTGGGGTTTTAGCTACAAATACACTCATATATATGCAGATTTTATACATACTTTACACATTATTTTAGTACCTCGGTGATTGTATTTCCATTTCATATTAAGACTGAATGTCAAAGGGCACTTCCAGAGCATCTGAGCTTGAGAAGGGTTGAGTGTATTGCTAACCCTAAACTTACCTAACTGAGGATGGGAGGGAAGAAAGGGGAAAGAAGAAGCTCAGGAGATTTAGAAAGTTCCTGGAACATATCCACGGAGAGAGGGTAGGACTGTACTCTCCTGCTTTAGAAAGAGGAAATGATATTAGAGAGAGGATATAGTCATGACTGTTAACGTCCCATGAGTCTGTAACTGCACTGGAAGGCGTGTATGGTGTGCGACAAGAAACATTTGTCTGGGAATGAAAAAACCTAGGTTGGAGTCCCAGCTGCCCCTAAGATCCATCTACGTCAGTAAAAAGAGATGTTTGGACTGGGGTAGAGTTTCCTAAGCTTTTCGAATATGAAGTCTCCTTTTAACAACAATAACAAAATTCAGCCCCTCTCTGCAATGCAATAGTAGTTATATATAATAACTGTAAATTCAGCAGTGTTTCTAGAGGCATTTATATTTTTATTCATGGAAATTTCATGCATATGAAAAGGGATACATTTATGGGCAAGCCATTATTCAGTGTTGGGAGAGTATTTGGTGTCTTTGGAGTGATGGGCCCTTGCACAGAGCCCACGGGCTTCCTGGTGGCCTTTCTAGAGAACCCCTGAACTGGGTCTTTCCATCTTGGATCTCTCCTACTTTGTAGCCCTAATTTAAGATAAAATATCAGGACACAATCTTTTGCAACCTGCTAACTGAAGACCCTTCATAGAGGAAGTTAACAATTCTTCAGTCTGTGTTTCAGAAAGCATTTCTAAGCTACGTCAGACATTTCCCTAAGTGAAGGTGGATAAAGAAGACGTATTTGTTCATTTTTCCCTAATCCTGTCTAACACCTTTATTTAAATTGGAACTTGTTTGCTGTGACTTTGATGTTCATGAGTGATTATTTAGATGTTATTTTGGGGTTGCTATCAAGTGCTTGTTAATTCTTCTTTCCTACACTTGACATCTATGTTGAATATCATTTTTCATAGGGAACTAATGAACATGACTGCCAGGTGCCTTTAATCATAGGATCATAGAAACTACAGACAGTAGATGGAAGATGTTGCCTTTTCCTCATCTAGAAAATGGGAATAATAATATTAAGTATCTTCACTCAGTCATCTGGCATAGTAAATAAATAAGATTCCTCATCTAGAAAATGGGAATAACGACGTTAACCATCCTCACCCAGTTGTCATGAGTAAGAAATATGATTACCAAGCTAATTGCAAATATAAATAGCTGTAAATTAAATGGTAAGTAATAAAAGTAGGAAATATTTGGCTAATAAATGGGGGAGACCTTTAAAATTTGTTTTTTTCTTTATTGATGTCTGCTGGCAGTAGTCATTACCACTATAATAGTAATAAAATAGTAAACAAAATAGTAATAGTAAACAAAACCAGCCAAAACAACAGTTGCAACTACCTTTGATTGGGCATTTTTATATGCCTGGAGGTTTACTTACATCATTTCATTGAATCTGCAGAACAGCCACCAAAGGTAAGTGATTGGCCCAAAGTCACACAGTTAATAAATAGAGGAGATGGAATTTGAGTCCAGGTCTAGCTGACACCAGTGCCCATATATTTCCCGTTGTGCTCCACTGCCTCTCACAGCTGGAACTCTCTCAGGTTCCACTGTCTTATGCTAGCTGTTGCTAGACTCTTGTCCATCCTCTTTGGAGGAGCCAGTTGAGTTGCTTACTTGGAGGAGGTCTTGAAGAAAGAACTCCCAGTAGGTGGTGTCTTAATCATTGGTTCTCAGGCTGAGCCATACATTAGAATCACCTGGAGATTCCATTGACTTCTACTAGAATCTAAGCACCATTAGAATTTAAACACCGTGCAGAGACATATTGTTTATTTTAATCGTTGCTGCAGTATTGAATGATACTGATGATTGGGCCCTATCCCAGACCTATTAAATTGGAATTTCCAGAGGGTGGGGCCCATGTGTATGTATTTTAAAAATATATGATAATTAATATGCAGCCAAGGTTGCAAACCACTGCTCCAAAAGATTTCTCCATGGATTAGGTCAGAAAGAGAATGACAAAGGCTTCCCCCAGGAATGATCTGTTGATGGATGAAGCCAACAAGGCCTAGGAAATCAAAGCTCCTGAGTTCAAACCCTGGTTCTTCCAGTTCCCACTTGTGTGACCTTTTACAAATTACTTGACCTTTCTGAGCTCATTTCCTCACTGACTAATATTTTTAATTTCATAGTATTGCTAGGAAATGACGTTTAAAAATCCATGTGAAATTCCTTCTGCTGTGGCTAACACATAGTAAATGGTGGTGTCATGACCAAGGAGATGAAGGAAAAGGAAAATGTAGTATTTTAGCAGTTTTGCAGTATTTGTCTGAAAACCTTTATTTAACTTTACACTGGAATCCAGACTGAACTGAATTAAAAGGGAGCCCCTTTTAAAAACAGTATCAGTGAGCTCTTGAGGTGATTATGCCTCCTGGTGATCTATCACTTTTAATTTAGCCTTTAGCATTTGTGCAACATTGTAAAGTTGTGTTGTTTCTCTCTTGCTTCCCAGATAAATAGAAAGCGGGAGCCATAGTCATAATGTGAGTGTCCAAAGCTAGCATCCTGACAAAGGCTATTTTAGATTGAGCCTTCCAGTCATTTGTTCAGAGGCCTTTGACATTGAAGACCAAAATATACTGTTGGAGATGCTACCTCTGGCAGTTTAATTAGTATTTTTCAGGGAATAGACACACAATTTCTATATGAGCAGAATGAAATTGGAAGTAGGGCAATTATTCAGTGAGTTCATATAGTAAAGAAAAAAGGAAAAGATAGAGCAAAGAAACTCTGGCTGGGCGCGGTGGCTCACACCTGTAATCTCAACACTTTGGGAGGTTGAGGCAGGTTGATCACGAGGTCAGGAGTTTGAGATCAGCCTGGACAAGATGGTGAAACCCTGACTTTATTAAAAACACAAAGATTAGCTGGGCGCAGTGGCGGGTGCCTGTAATCCCAGCTACTTGGGAGGCTGAGGCAGGAGAATCGCTTGAACCCGGGAGGCAGAGGTTGTAGTAAGCCAAGATCGCGCCTGGGCGACAGAGCAAGACTCCATCTCAAAAACAAACAGACAAACAAACAAACAAACAAAACTCTTTAAGCAAGCTCTTTTGCCATTTTTAAATAGATAATTTTTTTAACTTTATAGAAGTAGCTACAGCTTAAAGGTATTTTTGTAACGTATCTACAGGGCTAATAAAGCAAAAGGAATACATATAAAATAGCTTTAAAAGGCCAGGTTTTCTAATTTATACTTCTTTTATTAATCTAAAAATAGCAAAATAAACAATATGATTGTACTTATTGTGAATGAAGAAAATGTTAAATGTATTTTCCACATAGGGGGCAGCAAAGAAGAGAGAGGAAGAATCCTAGTTAAGAGGACCAGTTAGATGTTTTATCAAGTTATGGCAAAAAAATGTTTTCTTTGTGACTCTTGTAAATATCGATTGGATTTGTTTCCTGGCCCCTGAGAGTTCTGTGCCTGTTTTATGGCTGCACTTGAATGAGTATTAATATATTGTTTGACTTTTGTAATTAAATTTGAGAACCCGATTGAAGAGGATTTTAACTTCCTTGAAAATGTACTTTAAGTTAATCTGCTTAAGAGGAATTATCTGTTCGTTGTTAGCAAAATCAAAAGACTGCCTCTGCCTTATAACTGATGATTTCTACAGGCCTGGTTATGAATCTTATGGTAATGTTAAACCTTCAAAAATTATTTGGGGAATTAAAAAAATTATGTTGTCGACTTAGCACTTGACTTTAGATTAATTATTCGCAAAGTGTAGTTTTTTTTTTTTGTCATTATGGTGGTGTTTTCTCTTTTTCTGCCATAATTTTGTCTTTTAGAGTTGGCAGCTATTTTGTCCCAAGGAAGTTTTAGAACCACAGTTCTTTGAGTATTAAAAAAAAAAATAACAGTCACAAATGAAGAATGAGAACTGTTTTTCAAAGAACTGTATTTTGGAGGAGTAAATTCTCAGTATTTTTTTAGCAAATAAAATCATTTTAGGCAAATTTATCAGTATTGGTTTAACTGCTTCTCTTGCGTATATGACAAACATCTATCAATTATTATAATTGAAGCCCTATGTACTTCAAAAATTATTCAAGGTGATGTATGTGAATGAATCTCAAATGTGTTAAATTTCTATACCAGATGTTAAAAAATACACTGAATTGTGTTGAATGCTGACAAGGGATAATGTATGATTAATCCTGTTTTTAATTAAATAATATAATTAATTATTATATTTTGTGATTGTGCATTCAACACCTTAGGTAGAGATTACAGAGATAAAACTGCCGATGATCAGCATCTGTTTGTCAGAAAAACGTTTCTATTAATACTTAAAGGAGAAAAGTTTAGTAAAGATCAAAGACTGAAATATGATTTCTAAAATGGAAATGCTTTTATTATGTTATTAATGATGTTTGTCTTTGGCCTGAGCTACAATTTTAACTGCTACAGTTGGGGGATAGGAAAGAATAGGAAAGTGCGGGAGTATCTAACACACAGTTGTACTCAGAATGAAATAAAGAGTTGTGTGTATTAGGAGAATGTTGTATGAAATTACTTTCACTTGAAATGAATAATTGAGGCAAAAGTGAGGTATGGATTAGAAGTATCTGGGTGTCTGCCCTCATCCCCATTTGTGTGTATGTGTGTGTGCCTAGAGATACGTCCAAGGAAAGCAGCGTGAGTAACTCAGGCTTCACTCTGTTCCACTGCCCTTACCGGAGCTATCAAAGTGCCCTGAGGGAGCTGCACTTGTTCAACAGCTACTGTTAGACTGTTGTGAAAGTTGGAGTTGATCTATGAACAACTGATTGATTTAAAACATCACTGAGCAATCCTAGGTAGTCATCCTTCCCAAAGGTCACAACCAAATATTTGTACTGTAGTCTTACAAACTTTCGGGAAACTTGAAAATGGAGAAGATAGTGAAACACACTCACAAGGCAGGAATTCCATCTGAATTCCGCTTAGATCTCTGTACCTCCTAAAGAATTTTCCTGCCTTTAACATGTTAAAAGCAGAGTTCCTGTTTGAGGGAACTAGTGCCAAATTTCTGTTTGATGTAAAATTATTCTCAGCCAACACTTGTTGATATTCCTATTAACTGTGGATCTGACCTGAAGTTTGGTTGCCTAATCATAAATGCTTTCTTTTTTTTATAGCTAAACTGATAGGAAAAATACAGTTTCTGTGCTGATTTTGAGAATACAGAATCAAATACAAAATCAAAGACTCTGTTTTTTTAGGGTAAAAACAAAGGGCTATAACTTTTATTTTAAAGAATATTTGAAATAAATAAAATATATATTTATCAATGCATAGCTTTAGAATGAATGTTTTCCTGTGTATCATCATTTATTAGTTTACTGAAAACACAGCCATTTTAAATTCTAAACCAAGAAATTAATAATTGCAAGAAAAAAATTATCTGTTCAATTAGTAATTTTTGTATACTTCTTGTAAACCGAATGTTGCAAAATTAGTTGTCTTTTTCAGAGATAATTATAAATCTGCAAAACAGGATATGCAGTCAAAATGGACTCAAAACAGGAACTCTTTTTAATTTATATTTGCAAGAGACTTTATCTCCAAATATTATATATTATATGAGAACAACAACAACAAAAAATCACCGTGTGTTTTGTTTTTAACTAAAAAGAACTGACTTTCCCGTCCGTATGTATGCTGTCTTGAGTTCAACCCCAATTCACTAGGGGCATGCCTTGGACTTTTCACATTCTTTCAAGCCCCAATACTAAAGAAAAAAAAAAAAAGGCACTAACCTTCTTGGCACAAAACTAGACCCTGGCTGGTACATCAAACGTTGCACACACGTCTGTACCCTCTGGGGTTAAGGCTCAGCCGCCACATCGGGATCAGTCCATATGATTACTATGTTTATGATAGACCCCACCTTGCTTCCAAATTGAGGCTTTAAGAGTATACACGTCATGCCGTCCTGTCTCATCTATTTTTGACAAAATGTGTCGGTGAGATTTTAGGGTTTTGTTTTGTTTTGTTTTTTACAGTAGGCATCTACGAAGTCCTTTGGAATCAGTCATGCTTGTGTTGATTACTAAAGTTCATCTCTTTCAATGGGGTATTTTTAAATAAGCTGTGACTTTGGATGGATATTATTGGAGGAATGGAGCTGTGATCCCTGTCAAACTGAGAAAAACAAGGGTATGGGAAGACTCCTTTGGCTACTTAGTGCTTTGTGACTTTTGAGGAAACTGCAGCGCGTAATTCTAAGAACATTGTAGGAAACAGCACAGTAGAGCCAGGCTCTTCGTGGGGGAGGGGAGTAAAGGCTGTGCTCACGTAGCTTCAGTAATGTCTGACTTGATCCTAAACACTGCGGTTGAAATGTTCCTTTAGAATGATCTTGTGCATACTAATCTGTTTCTTTCCTTAGCCAGTAGTTCTGTATTAATTCAGGAGCTATAAAACAAAGTTCAGATTGATATCATTTTCCAACTGTGAAAGTATGTTCACCTTATGTATTGAATACAAACATTTCAACAGGCCCTGTTACCCACTGGCCTGACTGTTAACTTTTTATGAAAGTATAAAGGACCTTTACACTTCTGTGTGTTAACTTTTAGTGGATGAAATACATATTGACAAATGTAAACACATGGATTTACTAAGCACCTAAGGTGCTCAGGTTGAAGTGTGTGTGGCTCTCACTACAGAAAGAAGTTGAGAAAACTGAATTATGAAGAATTTAGCAGTTACTGCTCAGAACAATCACATTTTAGCCCGGGTTATAATTCTCATCTCTCTGTGCATTTAACCGGCTGTGCCTTGACAGAGGAATAAGGCAACATTTAAAAAAAATGCAGTCTTTTAGTTTTTGAATGCAAGCCCCAGCAGCTTTACAAACCCTCTTTTATATGAAGTTAAGACCAACTTAACTAAAGGTTAAATTGTACCTTATGAAGTCGGATGGTTTAAAATGTGCAGTGGAGATCCATGTGAAGAATAAGATGTAAAGCATAATTTTGTTGCCTCTGAACTTTGGAATTCTAGGCAGACTTCTTGCATCATGTACAAATAAACCAAAAAGGGGCATGCAGAAGTGAAACCAGTCCTGTGGCTGCTGTCAGATTTGACATTCATTCCACTGATGATGTGTTGGTTTGGCTTGTTTTTCTCCACTTCAAATGTTCTGTTTTTTCCCCCCTCCAGAAATATGGTGAAATGGTGTTAAAACTGTCCACACACGCTCTCACCCTGGGAGTTCATGCGGAGGACACTCAGCCTGAGGACCAGCAGCAGGCCCGCCACCCCCACCTCCCTCCCACGCAGAATGCCACCTCCCAGGCCTTCCCATCACACCCTGGCTTGCTGTGCTTCTCTGTACGAATGGGGTTTCTGTTTCCAGCCTCAATAGTCCAAGCTGTTCTCTTCTTGGATGCAGGGGCTTAATTCATCCCCCTTTCCTCTGCCTTGACCACCGATCAAATAGGCAAAGCTACTAGAAATTGTCGTGTGGTGTAATTTGCCACTTACTATCTATTTCCCATCACAGTATATGAATCTTTGTTTTTCCTTAAGGGACTCAGAGCCCAGGCAGAACTTTTGGGGTTATTAGTTTCATATTTTATTTAGTTCTATGTTATTAAATTAAACATCTAATTATATGTGTCACTTTACAGACAAATTTTTTTTTTTAAGAAAACCCTGTCAGTATGAGCAAATAGAAACACATATAAATTCCTGATTAAAAGACTGTCAACATGATTCTTCATATTCGAGAATCGGTTTATTTAATGAGCTTAGATTTAAAGAATTTTTTTTGCGTTCTTTTTACTAAATAGGTAGATAAAAATACCTTTTATTATCGGTAGGAAAATACCTTTTATTATATACAGTGTATTTTGGTATAGTATGTGTTATTGCCCTAGCTGGATATCATCTATTTTCTGATAGTATTAAAATATTTTAAAATCTAAAATCCCCAGTCTCTAAATTCTAAGAAAAAAAAATACTGCACGTATGTTCAGCTGTGGAAGTTGTACCATGACCTTTCAGAGGGTTTAGCTGCACAAAGTTCTACAGCCTTTTCAGATTTATTGCCATAAATGGTCTTGTTTTGTAGCTCAGTTCTCTGTGCTCTTTGTCAGTAAGTGGGCAGATGTTTTTGCGTTTTTATAAAAGTGCAGTAATAGGCATGTCTACTGCCTTTATTTCATCAGCTAGAAGAACCATATCCATGGCTTATCCTGATGACAGGTGATTCACCTGAGCTTTGTTCCCAGATTGGTAGCGGGCAACATGGCGTGTCGTAAGTGGCCCTTCCCACCAACTGAATTGAAAAAGGTTTCTTTCCGATTTACATATAAACTTACGCTTTCACCTGTTGGAGGAAAATGAAACCATCACTAACAGTTTTTATTTTGTTGGCAGGTTCATGCCTGTGACAAAGAGATTTATCCCCAGGTGAATTACTCCTTCACATTGGTGTGGCAATGACTATTTAATAAAGCTATTTATGAAAACTCCTTCAGTGTGTGGTCCCCGTTCCCACAGTGTGTCACTGCCGCCGCCAAGTGACAGGTCTGAAAAATCAGCAAATCGTAAACAATTAAGGCATCAATTCCTCCTTCCCAAACCAAGGCCCCTGCTACCTCCTAGATAAAGATAGTGTCTACTTCTGTAAGGAGAAACGAAGACCCTTCCCCAAATCACACTGGACCTAATGGGTGTCCCTCCAAATTCATGGTCTCTCAGAGAAGAATGGCATGGGTGATGAAGAAAAGAATTTCTTTCTCTGAACGTATAGATGTAATTTTAGGGTTGAAGGAGTGTGCGTATGTGTCTGTGTGTGTTCGGTTAGTTTACCACAACCTCACACAAAAATCATACTGTACAGCAGGGAAGAAATTCTCTGTCTTAAAAATCCACCAGTCACACCAAAAATTTGCAACTCCAGGAACACACACATACTTGGGGATGTATGCAAAGACTGTTCTCTTCTGCAACCTCATTCTCGAACGGGTCTAAGAGCTTTTCAATTGCTGTGACATTTTCAGCCAGGGAAGTAGTAGTTGTTGCAGAGCAATGTTTTACAGGCAATTACTTTATATGATCAATGGAGCAATTCCCCTTCCAGAAAGGAACCAAAGCGATCTAGTTAAATCATTAAAGAGAGAAAGAGAGTGGGAGAAAGGGTTCATCTCATTAGCAGGTGCCAGTGCTGCAGGCTCCGTGGCGGCACACAATGTCACTGGCCCTTTAAGACAATGACTGCGCTCCCTCCACCACTGCCACCCCCTCCCCTGTAGCTGTTGACAGGTCTAAACCTCCCTAGCAGCCCATTGTGGCCGCAGTAGGAGGCACCTGCAGAAAATGTGCCAAAACCAGGCAGGGAGCAAGAGCTTTTCAATAAGCTCCACAGCTGGAGAGGAGAGGCAACACTAAACAACCAGCCTGGGCCCAGGCATGTGATGGGAAAAGAGGTCAAAAACAGACACCTCCTATGGGCTTTCTGAGCACTGTTCGGTTCAATTTGCTGACATCTTCTAGCTGGCTTTTCTCTATTTGCTTAATATGCTGAGGTATTTAGCTTAAAAGCACTAAATGCCTCATCATGATGAGTCGTTTTCTCTTTCCCCATTTACTGTTATTAAGGACATTTTCCAGCATTTTCACTGTCTTTCTGCCCCAAACTAAGATTGTTTTCTTTTGCTCCTCTCTTGTGACTACTCACAGGCATTCACCACCACACACCGCCTGCTTGATTTCACTCATCTTTAATTCAGGGATGAGTAAAGCTCTCCAAATTTAGGATCTGTGCTACCTTTGTAACATACACACTCCTGACTGCTTTCGGCACGTGTGTGGATGCTGAATTCTTGCATTCCAAGTAGTAAACATGTATTATGCATCTACTGTGTACCCACCAGTGTTCGCAGGGCTTCTAGAAATCCACAGATGAACAAGACATGCTTTTCCCCTTGTACTGTTTAGGACCCAGCAGAGGGAATGAACAGCTAATATAACTGTGGGTTCTGGGAATCTGTTTTACACCCAGGCGCTTGTGTTTGTAATATCTACAGCCCTTTTAAGAATAAGCAGGAGTGGAAGGAGAGGACGGGGAGTACCCTGGGATGGGCTGGTGGTATATTGGCTCCATCAAGTTTGCCTTGGGGAACCAGAGGACAGAGTCTCAGTGTCATCTCTCCAAGGTAAATAGAGAGAGAACCGGGCCTGGTTCCTCAGTTTTGGCAGCTCTTGTCTCTCCATGACTCCTTACATGCACACAGCGCTTCCCAGTTTTTGTGATTTTCCATCTATTTTTTTCTTTCTTGATGTAGTAAGGCATTATCTCTGTCTTGCAGATGAAAACATGTGAGACTCAGGGCTAAGCACCTTGCCCAAGGCCACACAACAAGTAGGTGGTAAGTGCACAGGCCTGCCAGGGACCCAGCTCCTCTGTGCCCACCTAAATCTTTGCTTCCCTCCTGTCGGGTACTGCCTCTTCAAACTGTCAACCAGCACGAGTACGCGACTTAAGAGCGACATGGAAACAAAGCGACATTTTCACAGTGCAACTCTTTCCCCCCCTCCTACAGATGGAGAGTGTTGGCGTGTACGGATTCTGTGGGTGTAAAGCAAAGAACAAAATGAAGTGTGATTCAAGGTGGGAAATAGCCGCTTCAGGTAGGAAATGAACTAATGTGTGTAAGTATCAAACTGGCCTCTGAAATAACTACCCCAGACCTCATTCCTCTCGAGAGGGACTAGGTACGTTTAAAACTGGGATGTTTAAACTTCTGCACAAGTAAGATGTTTGCCAAACCACTGCTGCAAAACCTGCTTATTCAGAACACCAGGAAGTGGGAAGATGTTTGAGAGAATTTCAGAGGCACCCTTGAGTCAGAAAACAAATTCGTTTCCCACCTATCCAAAGCCTAGAATCGTCGCTGGCCACACTCACACGCACAGATCATGGACCTGGCATCCGTCTAGCCTGCCGGCTTCATGCTGTCTTCCTGCCCTGCTCTGGTGGCCCTGGAAGATTGGCTCTGTGAGGGCCCATACAAAGGCAGGAAGAGATGGCCTCTCGCTCTTCTGGGCTTGTTTTTGCCTTAACATGTCTCTCCTCTCAGAGGACTGGTCCTCTTCCTCCTTCTTCTTCGGTGCCTCCCTCCAATTCTGGAGAAAACAAGTGGACTATTCATGTAAAAAGAGAAAGACTGAGAAAGGGAGGGGGAGATGCCACCGACAAACTCCATTGAAAGCCACTGGCTGTTCATTTACATTCACACTTTTAAAACATGTTAACTAATGATGTTAAATGGTTTGCCAAAGGTCCTGGCAGGTCAGTTGTAGAAGTGTCATTTCTGCCTAATTAGGGCTCTTGTGGCTGCCTGGGGCCTCCCAGTGCAACCGGTGACAAGCCGAGAACTGACAGCTTCAATTGCAGCCAATAGGAAGGTTGGGCTGGTCATGTTTTCCAACTCAGCCAGGTGTTTGCTGAATGGGGGAGGGGCCTGGCGAGATCTGAGCGCTTCTATGATCCTTTTTCTTTTATTGCGGCCTCCCAAGTCCTTCCCCTTTGCCTGTCTTGTCTTGTGTCAAGGTCAAGAATGGGCTTCGCTAAATCAGCAATTTGGGTTATCTCTGGGAGGCCATTAGCAATCCCCAGCCCAGACGTTTCGAGTGGTCTCAGACCCCAGATGCTAGACTTTTTTTTCCTCCGTAAAAATCAGAGAGTAGGAAAAGAAAGGGAATGCTTTAGGTGAAAAACAACAGTAAGAACAAAACAAAACAAAACAAAACAAAAATGCAGAAAACTGTGTAGTCCTGAGAGTGTTAAACTTCTGAAGACATAATAATAAAATTGCTTAAGGAAAAAACCATGAAAGCATCCCAATCAATGCTTTCAATATTGGAAAGAATAAAAGACTGTAGTGAAAACAAATTCTGTAATATTCAGTGGGATCAACAGTACCTGTCACATAGTAGGTGCTCAATAAATAAATTTCTTGATCTGAATTGGTTTTTCAGGAGAAAAATTATTGTCTGAGAAACAAAGAGTGATTGGTTGAGATTTTGCTCTTTTTCATGCTTGCCTTAACTCTTTCTATTATGTTCTTTGAGCTTCTCCGTTGACCGTAAAATGCTTGCTAAGTTGTAGTTCCACGTTATGGGTTGACATGATTATCTTGTTGTTTTGTTTCGTTTTGTTTTTAACGACTTAAGCAAAATACCATTAATTCTCAGCTCCCCCAGACTGCAGCAGCTACCACACAAAGAAGCAGTCCTATGGCAATGACAGGACATCTGTGTCCAGGATTTGGATGTGACGAACTGGCAGTTCCTGCAGGGATGACGGTACTCCCTAGTTGTGTCTGAATTGGACGCACCAGCACTTGAGCACACACAAACGCACGTGAACAGATGGAACATGTTATGGGCCTGTTAGCCAAGGAATGACAGAATTAATCCATGGGCATTTGCGGCCAATGTTGTGTTAAACTAAAGGGAAAAAGTGAACAGGGAAAAGCAATGTTTGTTTTATGAAAATCTCAGACCCAATCCTTAGTTCTGGAAGTGAGGGGTGTCTAAAACAAAGGGCATCTGAAACTTTGGTTTTTCAGCTTCCTTTCCGTGACCTCTTTCCCCACCGCTGCCTCTGTTTTCTCTAATATGGAACAGTGAAAATGGGGGCCAGCAAAACAGATTGTTGGTGCCTGTTGATTTTATCAAAGGAAGGTTAGATTAAGAAAGACGGCATAAGTGAGCACACCTAGGACAATACCTGGCATATCTCAGGTGGCCAATGGCAGTGAATTCTCTCCCTGCTGTCATGAGTTCTCGAAGGTTGGAGTCCGTGCATGCCAAGTTATTTTTTCGGCCTGATAGCAGGTGAGCTACTGAGTGAAGACAGAGACTGGACGCTCATTCAGCTCTGAATCTTCAGCACCTTGCATGGAAGGTGCACAGGACATATTTGAAAAATAATTAATAGAATTGACTAATAGGCTGACCTCCTGAATGATGAATGAGCAAATTGATCTAGAGGTATTCAAAACTGTTTAGTTGACTGTCCCAAACTTTTTCAGACCTCTTCTGCCACTGACTTCCCTGAAAAGACCCTTTGCAGCCGGGCGCGGTGGCTCACGCCTGTAATCCCAGCACTTTGGGAGGCTGAGATGGGCGGATCACGAGGTCAAGAGATAGAGACCATCTGGCCAACATGGTGAAACCTCGTCTCTACTAAAAATACAAAGATTAGCTGGGTGTGGTGGCACATGCCTGTAGTCCCAGCTAGTCGGGAAGCTGAGGCAGGAGAATGGCTTGAACTGGGGATGCGGAGGTTGTAGTGAACCAAGATCGTGTCACTGCACTCCAGCCTGGCAACCGAGCAAGACTCTGTCTCGCTCGGTAAAAAAAAAAAAAATCCCTTTGCATTTTTGTCCTATCCTGTTTTGTCTGTCCCTTTCAGACCGTATCACGCATTCTTTTTCCTCTTTGGTGACCTTCTTTGTCTTTCTTGCTACTCCTGTACACTGTTGTTTACTCACACTGCTTTTATTCTGAGCTCTCATTTCTATTTCCGGTTCTAACGCCTATCTTGTCCATGCCTCCCACACTCACCTCCGACTCGGTGGCCTGATCCGCACAGCTATGATGGATGTTTGAGCACTTTGAGGGTGAACTGTTGTCATGCGGCCTTTTTGAGTGCTAAAAAGTGACCACTTAAGATTTTCCTTGCGGTTAGTAAGATGAGTATTTTAAAATCATTCTGGAGGAGATTAGTGGTAAAGAAAACCTTCCTCAGCAACTAAATCATTTTGGAAAAATAAGCCAATTAGTTGATAAAACAAAAATCCTTTTGAAGACTTGTGAACAGAGGAAAGGACATGTGAATTACAGGTTTTCTGTTTTGTGGCATTGATATACTCCAGTAGTATTCGTGATAGCTGATTATCGCGATGGTGACCCTGGAAAGGTGAAATTATGTTCAGTTGAATATGGCCTAACCCTTCTCAAAGGACAATTTGATTTTGTTACTCCGCTGTTAAGGGCTTTTTGGTGGCCCTTCGAGATCTGGCTCTGGCTTCTCTTTGACCTTGAACCCTCACTCTGGTTGTGCTGATCTGCTGACCGTCCTCCGGACATGGTAGGGTGTTTCATGCCACAGGGCCTTTGAATAAACCTTTCCTATCCTTGGAATGAATGCCTTTTCTTCCTTTTGTTCCCCTGCCAAACACATGCTATTAGGAAAGATTCAACTCCATGTCACCACCTCCACAAACTTCTCCTGACACCTCCCAAGTTAGAGTGACCTTTTTCTCTTGTGTGCCCCCCACTGTCGAACTTGATGTTCCTGTCAGTAACAACAGTGCTGCTAACAATGAGGGTTTCCTTTCATTGAGTGCCTTTTGGTTCCAGTAAGTGTAATTGCTTTCACTTGTTAGATCATTTAAGTCCTGCCACCCTATGAAGAGGCCGTTATTATAGATACAGTCATGCATTGCTTAATGACAGGGATATGTTCTGAGGAATTCATTATTAAGCAATTTCATCATTGTGTGAACATCATACAGTGTACTTCCACAAACCTAGATAGGATAGCCTACCACACACCTAAGCTATTATATGCGGGATAGCCTGCTGCTTCTAAGCTATAGACCTGTACAGCATGTTACTATCCTGAAGCTGTAGGCAGTTGTAACCCAGTGGCGAGTACTTGTATATCTAGACATAGAAAAGGTACAGTAAAGATACAATATTATAATCTTACGGGACCACAGTCATATATGTGGTCTGTCGTTGACCAGAATGTCATCGTGCAGTGCATGACTGTATTTATTTTACCAACAAGGACCCTGCAGCTCAAGTTGCACGTTGGATGTCATACAGTTTCAAAGTGGTGAAGCTGGGTCCGGAACCCAGCCAGCATGACTCAATCCACATTATTGGCCGCCATGAATATAGAACCACCAAACCAACTACCTTCCATTATAAATAGCCACCATGGTGATAGGAGGGGCATTTCCGTTTTCAGTGTGTCTTCTCTAGATGGTGAGCTCCTTGAGGTTGGTGACACTCATAACTTTGTGTTCTAGTGCTTATCCTTGGGCCAGCACATGAAAGAGACTCTTTAAGTGCTGACTGGGTTTAATAAGATGGAATTGAATTGTACTGTAGTGTATATTAATATATATGTATATATGCACATATCCTCTCCCTGACCCTCTTGCTCTTTATATATTTGCATATACTTATAATATATGCATATTTAGATAGGTTTTTATATATATTTTATATACGTACATATATGCATTTTTTTTTTGAGACAGGGTCTTGCTCCGTCCCCCATGCTGGAGTGCAGTGGTGTGATCACGGTTCACTGCAGCCTTGACCTCCCGGGCTCAAGGGGTCCTCCCAGCTCAGCCTCCCAAGTAGCTAGGACTACAGGCATGCACCACCACACCTGGCTAATTTTTGTATTTTTTGTAGAGACGGGGTTTCACCATGTTGCCTGGTTCTCAAACTCCTAGGCTCAAGTAATCCACCCACCTTCGCTCCCAAAGTGGTGGGATTACAGATGTGAGCCACCACAACCAGCCCATATATGCATATTTAATATACATATGTAACATATACATACACATATACACATCTATGCACATAAAATAACATAATATGTGTATGTGTGCATAAATTAACATTTTCTATATAAAGATGGCAAGAGAGGCAGGCGGAGAAAGAATCAGCTGCAGTCTGGAGGAATATATGTGTGTTACTTGGTTTCTCTGACTTTAAATTCTCTGTTAATCTATATTCCTTGTAAAGTAGATGATAGCATGTATCTTGGCCTACATGTTTCTAAAGACAAACCTCTAAGCTCTTAAAGTTCTGTCATGGTGTGTGTCATGGTACATTTAAGTCAGAAAGCCCATTAGAGGAGGAGGATGCCTGGCTAGAATAGCTAGAATAGTGTTCTTGAGTTTTTCCATGTGTGTTGTCTCAGGTAGGAAGATGACAAGTCCTATTTTGTTGTTGTGTGATTCCTCATCATTCAGTCCCTGCAGACTGAGCTTGTTAATGGTGGTGAACATGAGTTTTGTTCTTTGCCAGGAGCACCCACCAGTGCCCATAACGCCCTCCCGGAATGTGCTGGGCAGTATGTTTAGGGTAAGACTGACTAATGACCCTACACTGAGAATGGCCTTAGCACAAACCCAGAAGGCTCTGCTAGAGCTCAGAGGCAGCCACGAAATTTGGAGAGCTGGATGACGGTTCACTAAGAGAATTCAAGCTGTCAGTCTTCCTGCGTACCCTTTGGATTCTATTCTGATGCTGTTGCTTGTAGAGGGAAAAAGTTCATGTGTCATTTATATACAAGTGCCCATTTGACATTGAGTGAGTCACATTTATTTTACCCTATATGAACATAAAATCTGTTTTAAAATCAGATTCTAGAACTTTAAAAGGATTCTTATGTATTTTTCTGAAGTAATTCAGTGACCCTAGGTAAGCCCGCCCCACCTGGCCTGGTGCGTGACCCTTTTCCTGCCCCCTCACCCGTTCTGCTCCTTGCTCCTCTCTCTGTGCCTTGGCTCCCCTTCCCGGAACCCTTCCTCCTGGCCTTGCCAAATCCTGCCCATCCTTTGAGAACCTCTTATGCTCATGGCTGTCTTACCCCTTCCTGCTTTGCTGTGGTATCTGTTGGTCTGTTCTCATGCTGCTAATAAAGACATACAGGAGACTGGGTAATTTATAAAGGAAAGAGGTTTAATGGACTCACACTTCCACATGGCTGGGGAGGCCTCACAATCATGGGGGAAGATGAAGGAAGAGCAAAGGGACTTTTTACATGGCGACAGGAAAGAGAGCTTGTGCAGGGGAACTCCCATTTATAAAACCATCGTATCTCATGAGACTTATTCACTACCATGGGAACAGTATGGGGGAAACCACCCCCATGATTCAATTATCTCTACCTGGCCCCTCCCTTGACACGTGGGGGTTATTACAATTCAAGGTGAGATTTGGGGACACAGAGATTTGGGCTGTGGGGACACAGCCAATCGATATATGGCATATGCAATCTGATCACCCCTTCCAAACTTCTCTCTTAAAAATGCAACACTGACAGCATGTGGAGGCTTGGATGGAAATATGGTAAAAATTAAGACATTGTTTCTCACACTTTCGCACCAAAGTGATACAAATCCCAGAGCTGAGGCAACTAGTGTTTCTGCCAGAATAGAATGTCCTTGAACTTTTCTGTTGTTTTTAAATATTTGCAACTATTTATTGTTCTTCTGTAAAAGCCAGAATTTGTGGTTGTGTATATAAAAGTAATGTTCTAAAGTGTGCCTTTGTGTGTCCTTGATGCAGGACCGACTCGGACTTGTGACCTGTGCAGTCACACAAGGCCCTGCATGTGGTTTAGTGCTCCACTGTCACCATCTTGAGATTCTTAATACCTTGAACGAGGGGTCCTGTATTTTTGTTTCATGCTGGGCCCAGCAAATTACATAGGTGATCCTGCCTTTGGGGTTCTGCAAGGCCCCTAACTGTGAAGCGTGCATCGAGTTACAGCTTTAAATCTTAACATGACTTCATCTGTTATGGCCCACCCAGGACAGTGCAGGAAGCTGGGTGCCCTTTAAAAAAGGAGTCTGGGCTGAAGAAGGTGGAGAGGTAGGAAGGGTTGTGGGTCCTGAATGCCAGCTTTGCCAGGGCTATGCCTCGCAGCCATGGCCTTACTGCCTGTCTACCACAGGCCAGGAGGTGCACAGTCATTCTGTAATTCACATGCAGTAAAACTCTTTGAGAGTTCTGTTTTTCACCTGGAACTGCCAAGTCATTTGGTGAAGATTTCCTGCTTGTTTGAAGTCTGCAGAGAAAAACCGCTAATGAAACATACCACATTTGGAAATGAACTTTTTAAAGTGTGTATCCGTAAGTTCTTATTCCATCTCTTCCTTTTATTTTATAAATGCCTGTCTTATTTCAAAAGGGACTTTCAGGCATAGGTATAACAACATAATAAGAACAATACATTAGAGAAACAGGACTGGAAAGAAACTAGGGCAAAGTCAGGGGTCAGGTTGGATCACAAATGCATACCACGAGGTCTTACTGAATTTTCATTTGCAAATGCCTGTGAGATTCCCAGTAGCAGAACGAAGGAACACAATCGGTCATATCTATATGCAGCAGCAGAAGGGTGGGGCGGAAAGCAGCTCACAATTTGGCTTGCACCGTCCACCGCAGAGAATTTAGAGATGTCTTGGGAACATGAGTGGGGCTTTCCGGGAATCTGTTTACCTGAGACACTAAGTCCTCTCTCCCTTGGACATCCCCAGATAGTCCAGCAGGAAGCTTTATTTGGAGAAGAGGGGCAGTTTGGAGCACTTTATGACGTCTCGTCACCCAGTTTGTCCTACAAATGCCTTCAAACTGAGTGGGGCTTGAGCAAACAAAACCCAGAGCTTCACTCCTCCCCGCCTCTGCGCTGGCCCTGCAGTGTTGTGAGTTGGTGGCTCCAGTGACATGGCAGCGGCAGTGAGCCAGGCGCTGGCAGTGTTGGTGACACTCACGTGGTGGTGGTGGCAGCAGCACTGGCAGTGTCTGTACCAGCAGGAGAGGTAGCACCAGCACCTCCAAAGTGGATGCGGCAGCATCACAGTGGCCGCAGGGGCCAATCGGCTGCAGTCGGTGTAGTGGCAGTGGCCGGGAGTGGCCCAGCAGGGGCTCTGCCAGCAAGGGTGAGCCCTGCAGATGACTCCATGGATGACAGAAGCTCGGACACAGGAGACCTTGGAGAGCCTTATCCCAGGAGGTGCTTGAGGCTCCCCCTTGAGGAAGACCTCTCCAGTGATGGGGGAAGTTGGAGCCAAAGAAAGCTCCTTATGTTATCAAGATGTCCCTTTTTTAGCCTGAGGATATTGTGACCCCTGAAGGTATTAATGATGTTCTAGAGCATTTGAAAGACAACAGCCAACTAACTGGTTAAGCGCAGCTCAGTTTTTCCCTAGTGTGGGTGGCTGAGCACACATTCATTAATTCAGTGATTCATTCAGCCGACATCTGCGGAACCCCTGCTGGCTTCTGGAGTCAGCTTGCTGGGATCGGAATCTGGCTTGCCACTTACTAGTCTATGACCTCGAGCAAATGACGTGATTCCTGGGTGTTATGTAATATGAAGTGTGAATTACTAAGTATCCGCCTCACTGGGTTTTAGGAGAATCAAATACATGTCAAGTGTTTAACATGGTGCCTGGCACAGATTAAGCATCCAAGAAGTGTGAATTATGATTAAAGGCTGTGAGACGTACAAAGAGCCACATACTTCCCCATTCATTCAAGTATTTCTTGTCCATATAAGGAAATGCTACATAGCGCAACTCCAGAAGGCTACACGTTAACTGGGGGTATCACACGGTAGAGAAATTATGGGTGATTTGATTTGATTATTTATCTGCTTTTTAGGATTTTTCCAGTGTATGTGAACTGTTTGTGAGATTTTAAAACAGAAGGAAAAACCACCCCATTTGCCTTTCCCTTTGGTACTTCTGTGACACCCGTGTCGTCCATCAGTTCCCATGCAGGCAGGGACGTGACACTCACGCATCTGTAGATGGCTCAGACTCTCAGAAGCTTGTTTCTTAGAGGATCTGCTTGTAGTTTCTGGCTTTTACGTTTCTTTCATTCATTCAAGAAATACTTATTAAGCACTTTCTATCTGCCAGGCATATTGATAAGTTCTGGTGAGTGAAAACCAATGGCTCCTGTGATGGAGCTGGTAATTTATCAAGGTTCTCAGACTGTCATCCAATAATTAAATAAATATGTCATGACGGATGGAAGTGAGATGAAGGCAAGGAATGCGATGCGATGAAGGTGGACAGCAGAGATGAAGGTGGAGGAGGCAGGGGAATGCGGTGCGATGAAGGTGGACAGCAGAGATGAAGGTGGAGG
>NC_045442.1:16876925-16928142 GCF_002776525.5 Piliocolobus tephrosceles
GCGATGAAGGTGGACAGCAGAGATGAAGGTGGAGGAGGCAGGGGAATACGGTGCTGTGAAGGTGGACAGCAGAGATGAAGGTGGAGGGAGGCAGGGGAGGCTTACCTGGGAGGTGATGGGAAAGCTGAACTGTGAAGGTGCATAGGAGTTACTGGGTATGTATGGGGGTGCGGAATGTGCAGTCCAGACAGCGGAGTAGAGTCGACAGCCCTTCACGTATCTGTAGGTGGCTTCTCCCTGGGAGCCTTTCTGTTGTATTCCTGCCTTCTTCAGCTTTTCTGCCTGGGATGTGGTTTCACAGCCTGTTTTCATTCTGAGATCCAGTTTGTTCGCATCCTCCTTTTTCAATAGCAATTTTATTGAGCTATAATTCACATGCCATACAATTCACTCAAAGCGTACAATTAAATGATTTTTAGTGTATAACAGAATTGTGCAACCATCACCATGATCAATTTTAGAACATTTTTATCACCCCAAAAAGAAACCCTCATACCCATTAGCAGCAGCCACTCCTCATTTCCCCCGCCAATCCCAGCCCTGGGAAACCAGTGAAACCAGTAATAGCTTTTAGTCACTATAGATACACCTGTTCTGCACATTTTTTATAAATTGAATCATACAGGATGCGTTCTTTTGTAACTTCTTTCATTTCGCATTATGTTTTTAAGGTTCATCCATGTTGTAGCACGTATCAGTACTTTGTTTGCTTGTTTTTGAGACAGAGTCTTGCTCTGTCACCCAGGCTGGAGTGCAGTCTCACAATCTATGCTCACTGCAACCTCTGCCTCCCAGGTTCAAGCAATTCTCCTGCCTCAGCCTCCCAGCTGAGACTACAGGCACAAGCCACCACACCCTGGTAATTTTTTGTATTTTTAGTAGAGATGGGGTTTCACCATGTTGACCAGGCTGGTTTTGAACTCCTGAGCTCAAGTGATCCTCCCATCTAGGCCTCCCAAGGTGCTGGGATTACAGGCATGAGCCACCGCACCTGGCCACTTCATTGTTTTAAATTCACTTATGTTGTTTTTGAGACGAGGTCTCACCCTGCCACCCAGACTAGAGTCGAGTGGTACAATCACAGCTCGCTGCAGCTTCGACCTCCTAGGCCCAAGTGATTCCCCCACCTCAGTCCCCCAGTAGCTAGGACTACAGGTGTGCACCACTACACCCAGTTAATTTTTTTATTTCTTGTAGAGATGGGGTTTTGCCATGTTGCCCAGGCTGATCTCAAACTCCTAGGCTCAAATGATCTGCCTGCCTTGGCCTTCCAAAGTGCTGGGATTGGCTGGGTGTGGTGGCTTATGCCTGTAATCCCAGCACTTTGGGAGGCTGAGGCGGGCAGATCACAAGGTCAGGAGATCAAGACCATCCTGACCAACATGGTGAAACCCCATCTCTACTAAAAATACAAAAATTAGCCAGGTGTGATGGCGCACATCTTTAATCCTAGCTACTCAGGAGGCTGAGGCAGGAGAATTGCTTGAACCGGGAGGCGGAGGCTGCAGTGAGCCGAGATCGTGCCACTGCACTCCACCCTGGGCAACAGAGCAAGACTCCATCTCAAAAAAACAAAAACAAACAAACAAAAAAACACAAAGTGCTGGGATTACAGGTGTGAGCCACTGCGCCAGGCTAGTCCTTCACTTTTTATTGCTGGATAATGGTAATATTCCATTGTATGGATAGATCATGCTTTGTTTGTCCATTAGTCAGTTGATGGATGTTTGGGTTGTTTTCATTTTGGGGCTATTATGAATAAGGTTGATACGGACCAGTTTGTGTGTGGGCATATTTTTTTCGCTTTTCTTGTGTATATCTTAGGAGTGGAATTGCTAGGGCATATGGTAACTCTAACCTTCTGAGGAACTGCTAAACTGTTTTCCACAGTGAGTATGCATTTGTATTCTTACCAGCGGTGTATGAAGGTTCTTATTTCTCCACATCATTTCCAACACTTTGCATTTTCTGTCTTTTTTATGATAGTCATCCTTGTGGGTGTGAAGTGGTATTTCATTGTGTTTTGATTGGTGTTTCACTGATACCTTATGATGCTGGCACCTTTTCATATATTTACTGGACATTTGTATATCTTCTTTGTAGGTATATCTGTTCAGGTTCTTTGTCCATTTTTAAATTGGGTTATATCTTTTTATTATTGATTTGTAAGAGTTCTTTTATTTTAGATACAACTCCCTTATCAGATATATTATTTGCAAATATTTTTTTCCCATACTGTGTGTTGATGATGTCCTTCAAAGCATGAAGGTTTTTAATTTTTATTAAGTCCAGTTTATCCATATTTTTCTTGTTACATGTGGTTTTGGTGGCATATCTAAGAAGCCATTGCTAACATAAGGCCACGAAGACTTGTATCTGTATTTCTTCTTTCCTCTCGTAAGAGTTTTATGGTTTTACCTCTTACATTTTGGCTTTTTGTCCATTTAGAATTGATTTTTGTATATGGTGTGATGTAGGGGTTCAACTTCATTGTTTTACATGATATCCAGTTGTCCCAGCACCATTTAGTGAAAAGGCTATTCTTCCCCCACTAATTGTCTTCATCCCCTTGTCAAAAAGCAATTGACTATACATGTGAGGGTTTATTTCTGGACTCTGAAATTCTGTTCCATTGATCTGTCTGTCTATCCCTATACAAGTACCACACTATCTTGATCCCTGTGGTTTTGTGGTGAGTTTTGAAAACAGAAAGTGTGAATCCTCCAACTTTGTTCTTCTTTTTCAAAATTTTTTTGTTTATTCTGTGTCCCTTGCATTTCTATGTGAATGTAGGGACCGTGTTGAGACTGTAGATCAATTTGGGGGGGTATTGCCATTTTAACAGTATTAAAAATCTTCTCATCCATGAACATGGATTACCTATGTCTTCTTTAATATCTTTCAACAGTGTTTTGTAGTTTTCAGAGAATAAATTTTTCACTACTTTTGTTAAATGCATTCCTAAATATTTTATTCTTGTGGTGCTATTGTAAAGGGAATTGTTTTCTTAATTTTATTTTTGGATTGTTTATTTCACATCCCTTTTAAAACGTGGTCCCTGGAACCATCAGACTAGCACTGAACACAGTGGGATGTTCACTTCAAACTTGTGGATATGATTCTGTACTATAACCTCAGACAAAGTTAAGCTTCTTGTGGAAGAGGTGAGTTGGGGTTGGGTGGTTGGCACACTAACAGCACACCATTGACTCATGTCAACAAAACCCCTCATACCTTTTTAAGTCTTCTGCTGCTAGGCCATGCCTTCCTTATTCTATACCTGGGCAAGTAGCTCTTGGGTGTCAAAAATAGCACCTTACCCTTTCCATTGCATATTCTTGGATCCAGGCCATTGCTTCTAGTCTAGGAGTGAGAGTGATTTGGATGCTGATTCTGACCCTGGGTCATGACATCTTTGTTACCAGCCTATTTGCGAATGCAATAAACATGGCCTCTTTATTTTAATTCAAGCCAGTTATAAAAATGTCCAATGGGACTTTGCAAAGGATAGAAGCTTGAAGTCCTGAATTCAGAACCTCTCTCTGGGAACATTAAATTGTAGCCTCCGAAGAACAGTATCCAACGAGTCCCCAAGCCATCCAATGGTCCACACACCAAATTCATACCAACCCCATTGAACTTATCAGATGCCCTACTGAATTCATGAACTCTTGATCTCCCTTATTTCTACCGGTTTCTTAATCCTATCAAGGAAGGAAACAAGATTCATTTGAAAGAGTATTTTATCTGTGAACCCACAGTGGGTCCTGGTGATTCCTGCTTTCTGTATGTTCATAAACCACAAATCCCCTCTAACAAGCCATTGCTGAATTGTTTGCATCAGCCAGTTGTTCTCGTATCGTAAGAGAATGGAGAAGCTGAGGATCACCGAAGGGAAGGTCAGACATAAGACTGGTAAGTGTGAAAGGAAGACTAGAACCCAAAGCTTATGGTGGCGTGTCTTGTGCTTCCTCCACTGGTAATGGAGAGAGACAGTTCCCATATGGACACTTGAGCAAGTGTGGATGTGGGAAGAAACTCAGTTATCCACGTCCCGTGTCCTCAGATAAACCCAAGTGTACTACTTACTTTACACAAAGTGAAATACTACTGCTCTATACAAAGTGATGTAAGTGCCTTAGTGAACACCAGAAGAGAGGCACAGCACACAAAGGTGTCTTTTAAATCACATTTGTGATTTCATATTATCTCATTTAATTCGGATTCCTCTTAGGCCTGGATTATCTGGATTGCATTCATTCAACAAGCACCGACTGATGTTTTTTCAGGCCCCTTGGCAGGCTCTGGGGATTCTGAGCTGTAAAGGGCATAGTCTCTACACGGTGGGAGCTCCCTGTCTGACAGGGAAGGTTGACAGGTGAGTCCAGCACTGTGATGCCCTTGGTGGGTACTGTGGTAGATGGTGACTTGCCGTGCCATCCCCTGAGGTCCAGGCTTTCCTCTCATGCAGTCAGGATGGCAAGTGACACAGGTAGATCAGCGTGGAACCACAAACCAGTTAACAGATAATGATTTCACATCTATCACGTGCTGATCATGGTTCTGCACATCATTATGCAGCAATGGATAAAAGTACAAATCCCTGCCCTCATGGGGCTTCCATTCTAGTGTATGTATGTGTGTACACATGCAAATCTGAACAAATATGTTAAATGATAAGTGGTATAGAGAAAAAATAAAGCTGGATGTGGAATAAAGAATGATGGGCTAGAAATGAGGTTAGCATTTAAAACAGGGGTTCTGGGGAGGCCTCCTGAGAAGGTGGCAACTGAGCAGCAGCCTGAGGAAGGTGGCTGATCAAGCCATGTGGCTGTCCGATGGAGGAGCGTCCCAGGCTGAAGGAAGGGCTGTGCTAAGGTCCTGAGGTAGGAGGTGCCTTGTGTGTTAGAGGCCCAGCAAGGAGGCCACTTAGCTGGGAGATGAGGCCACATAGGGCCTTATAGACCCTGGCAAGGACTCCAGCTTCTCCTCTGAGGTGGGAAGTCAGGGTCTTGAAAGGGAGAGTGACGTGATCTTACATTCTTTACTTACATTTTTGAAAGATCCCAAAGGTCATGTTGGGAATACACTTTGGTAGGAAGTGGGGTGGCGAGAGGAGAGGAAGCAATTATGAAGATGTAGGTGGAGATGGAACAGATGTGAATTCAGAGGAGAGGGTGGAGGGGTGAGAAGCAGACAGATTTTGCAGGGGTGCAGGTGGAGGCCATAGGATTTCTGGGGACTGGATATGGTTGTGAAAAAGAGAGGAGTAAGGATGATGCTGGCATTTTGAAGGGTGGAGTCATCAATATGACCTGCTGGCAACTGGAGGAGGAGGAGCGTGTTTGGGGTGGAACCTGCTGATTTGGAGATCAGGTGTTTGTTTGGGGGTTTGTTTATTAGAGTTACCTGTTAGACTGCAAGTGGAGATACAGTGAGCTCAGACTGGAAATGTCAACGTGGACTCATTAGCATATAGATAGTACTGAACACCAAGAAAGCTGAAGAGATTCCCCAAGGGAAGAGTGTAGATGGGAATGAGGGGTCTGAGGACTAAAGCCTGGAGCACTGTCACATTTAGAGCCACAGCGATGAGGTACAACCAGTGAAAAAGTCTGAGATGCTGTGCCGGGAATGAGTAAGACAAGCAGGAGGATGTGGTGTCCTAGAAGGCAAATGAAGAGGAGAGGATGGTGACTGGCCACGTCTGATGAGGGCTGAGAACTGATGCGAAGTCATGGCCGTGTGAGCATTCCATTGGTGGAAACAGCAGGCAGGTAACACTCTTGGCTTCCACAGGGTCAGTGTAACTGCATCCCTGACCAGGTGATCACAGTGACTGTCTCCTGCACAGATCTTGAACTCCACGCCTGTCCTACTACCCTATCATGGTCCCTAAAAATGGCAAAATTAATCTCTTTCCCTTTGGTACTCTCTCTCTCTTTTTTTTTTTTTTTTTTTTTTTTTGAGATGGAGTCTCTCTCTGTCGCCCAGGCTGGAGTGCAGTGGCGCGATCTCGGCTCACTACAAGCTCCGCCTCCCGGGTTCACGCCATTCTCCTGCCTCAGCCTCCCGAGTAGCTGGGACTACAGGCGCCCGCCATCTCGCCCGGCTAGTTTTTTCTGCTGTTCAAGAAGTTTGTCAAAGTACAGAAACTGTATTGTTCGTCTCTTATTTTTCTTTGATTTTTAATTTTTTAAAATATTTTGCTGATCAAGTCGTATTTGTCTAATTCTAATGGTACTGACTCAGTACAACCCATTTTTACCAACTAAAAACACATAAATTGGCCGGGCATAGTGGCTCACGCTGGTAATCCCAGCACTTTGGGAGGCCAGGTGGGCAAATCGCTTGAGCCTAGGAGTTTGAGATCAGCCTGGGCAACATGGTGAAACCCAATCTTTACAAAAAATACAAAAATTAGTCAGTCATGGTGGCATGTGCCTGTAGTCCTAGCTACTCAGGAGGCTGAGACGGGAGGACTGCTTGAGCCCAGGAAGTTGAGGCTGCAGTAAGCCGAGTTTATGCCACTACAGTCCAGCCTGGGCAGCCCTGTCTCAAAAAACAAACAAAAACCAAAAAAATCCTATAAGTTGTTTACAAACATGTATGGCTACATACAGATTGCCTTACGAGGTGCATTTCCAGTATACATATCATATAGTAATACGATTTTCCCAGGTTGCCATTGTTCTCTGAATCAGTCTTACTCACCTGTCATAGCCTGTTCAGGCTGCTGCAGCAAAATACTTTAGGCTGAGTAATTTACAAACAACAGATATTTATTGCTCACCGTTTTGGAGGCTGGGAAGTCCAAAGTCAAAATACCAACTGATTTGGAGTCTGGTGAGGGCTCATTCCTCATAGGTGGTGCCTTCTGTGTGTCCTCACGTGAACAAGCTCTGTCAGCTCTCTTTTATAAGGACGCTAATCCCGTTCACAAAGACTCCACTCTCATAACTCAGTCACCTCTCAAAGGCCCTACCTCTTAATACAAGCACATTGGGAATTAGATTTCAACATAGGAATTTTGCAAGGACACAAATACTCAGACCACGGAACCCTCCTATGTTAAGTGCAAGGGGAATTGTCTGTTCTGCCCTGTCTGTTGTGGGTAGGGGTCGGGGGACCCAGGGAATCTAAGAAGTGGAGCCATCTAGATCAGAGGGGCTCCTCAGGTGAATGATGGGCATTTGGGGCAGAAAGGAAGGCAAAGGCCAAATCTCAGAACTGGGAAAATGCAGGTGATTTTGGGACCAGTGAATAAGCAGGATGTCATGGGACACAGGGCTTGGGGGTGCTGCTTGTGAACAAGAGGAAAAGTCAAGGGTTTCCCTTGTGGAGCATCTGTCCTAGGGAGAATGGGACCAATGGAGACAGACACATGGGAACATCAGAGAGGCCCAGAGGGACAGGAATCCAGCGAGAGAGAGTGGCAGGGGCTGCAAAGGGTTAACAGAGCAGGCCAAAGGTACAAGCCTGGAAGCAGGAAGGGTGCCCTTATGTGCGATGATTGCTCCTGGAGACACACTGGGATGTGTTGGGGGTAACTCTCTCACCATTTGGCATCGGTCATTTTCCTTTTATTTAAAATTCTTACCAAGACAGATTTTGATTTTTATACTCACTAATGGAACAGAACCATTATTTAGGGATCACATACTCCTATGTCCCTTGTTCTAACATTTCTTATCTCTGACAGTTACATTTTTCCCTCTGGGGCATCAGACCACTGTGTCAGTGTGTTGTGGGGACGTGCTGTGGTCTTTGCTTTGGTGAGGACAGCACATAGAGATGTAACTGTATCCCCCTTCCATACATCACTGCCATTATGGTTTGTATGAAGCAGCTGAGCAGAGCAGGGAAAAGAACCAGTGGGTGACCCAGGACACTACTACAGGGTAGACCTGACTGTGGGGCAGGCCCAGAGTCTATCTCGCTGGGCTGGGGCACGATCCTACAGGGACCAAGAGAGACAATCTATGATGTAACTGCATCCCCCTTCCATGCATCACTGCCATTATGGCTGGCATCAAACAGAGCAGGGAAGAGAACCAGTGGGTGACCTGGGACACCACTACAGGGTAGGTCTGGCTGTGGGGCAGGCCCAAAGTCTACCTCGCTGGGTTGGGGCACAATCTTACAGGGGCCAAGGGAGACAACCTACCAAGGCTCATAGGTCCCTGATAGTGACAGAGCTCATATGCCAGGTTGAGGAGTTGAGACTTGATTCTGTAGCTCAGGGAGAACCATCCAAGTTCTCAAGGAGAAGGTAAGGTGGTCAGGTGTCTTCCTGTTTCAAGAGACCCCTACTGGCAATGTGTGACCAGGAAAAGGTGGGAGGCAGGGAGGCCAGACAGGGGGCTGATGCAGTCGCCCAGGTGAGACACGATCACTCCTAACCCAGGTCAGAGACCCTGGAGAGGAAGAGGAAGCTGGGGGGAGAGCGTCATTGTAAGGTCAGGCAACAGGAATCTGCGCCTAATTGGAGGTGGCATATGATCCGGGATGTCTGCCAGGTGTCTGACCGGGGCAACCGAACTGCTGTGGCTGCTCTCAGTGTCCAGACAGAAAGCAGTGAGATGGTCTTGCATCATCTTCATGTTTGCAGACTATCTTGACTGACCCACATTCTTGAGGCAGAGGGGTTTTTTCGGGGGGTTGAGGGTGACGAGCCTCAAGTATTTTAACAATGGCAGTGATTCTCCACTTCTCTTCATTCTGTTGGCAGCCTGACACCCATCGCTAGGGTTGTGGAGCGCAGAGAAATCTTAAATAGAGTATCGTTATGTGTAGGTGTGAATATGCCATGTTCCCCCCACCACCGCTCACTGGATTTCCTCTGCTAGAGCCTTGAACAGAGTGAATAGAAGACCAGCCTGTCCCTGAACTTGACGGCGTCAGGAGTAGCTCCACTAAGGTCACCGCAGAAGGCTGTGCCAGGGGTTAGCGCCCAGCACAGAAGCCAGCACCTTGTTCCCTATTGTTTCTAGACTGCCATTGTTTTAATTAAGCTGACTTTGTAGCCAGGGTTCATTCACTACAGACAAAGCCTCTGTTAGACAAAATTAGATCTCAGAAGCTTCTAGAGAGCAAGCGTGGTGG
Source organism: Piliocolobus tephrosceles (assembly GCF_002776525.5). Lineage (NCBI taxonomy): Eukaryota > Metazoa > Chordata > Mammalia > Primates > Cercopithecidae > Piliocolobus > Piliocolobus tephrosceles. The sequence continues at coordinate 16,886,031 of NC_045442.1, forward strand.
AATCACAAGCCACTGGCGGTAGAAGTTTCGATTCTAAATCCCCAGGGGAAAAACAGCAAATGGGTTTCTCCTTTTGTTAATTGTAAAAAAAAGAATAATTAAATATGAAGTAAATCTGTATGGTGGGGTGGGGGTAAGGGGTATAGGTTGCAAGAATGATTCATTCTTTCTGCCTAAGAAATATAGCTTAGAGTTAATCCAGGTGATTCTGGCAAACTGTAGATTTCATGTTTCCACATTTGACAGCATAGTTGATAAATAAGAAGGAAGAACGATTTGAAACATGATGTCATGACTGGAGCTGCTGATTGTTTTAACACAGCTCAAGGATTGACTTCCCCACCAGAAAAATAAACTTAGCCTCAATCCAACCCTGAGCAAAGGTCCTGTTGGAAGCATTTTGTAACCCAGAGCATAAAGAGTCATCTTTTAAACCAGAAACTGGCGAGGGCTCCAGGCAATTTTACCGTCTGGTATTTCTCATTAGGAAGACTTTTGTCACCCTTAAAAGAAGGAAAAACTCCATTTAAAAAAATCATGAGTAGCAGATTTTCAGGGAGACCATGCAGCTGCAACCACCAGAATTGGATGTCGGGTCTGTTTGACGCGAGCAGGACGGTGCCGGTTAAGCTTTCAGGAGCTGTGTGTCTCACCAGCTTTGGGTTAGGAAGTCAGGTGCGTGAGTCACATGGCGCCTCCTCTGCTCGCTCCTTCAGTGACATGATTTGGGTGCTGTGAGGTCTGGGGTGGGAGCTGCTAAAAACTCCGGGCCTCGGAGAAAAGGTGGAGAATGCATTGATCAAACTATAATTTAGAACATCATTGCCTGGCACATGACCAACATTCTCTGCTCCGTGTGCAGGATGCCAGGGACCAGGCCAGGCATCCTCTGCCTCTGGGGATGGCAGCTGAGCAGGAAGAACAATGGTTTCGGGAATATGTACAGTCGCTTCTCTGTCGGGGCCAGATGATACGAATGTGGCAGAAAGAATGGCTGATCTGGAGCTGGAAGGTCAGCGATGGCTGAGTAATCAGGCTGAGTAAGCCAGTGGCCTTTTGCATGAGGGCTGAGACTTCAGTTCTGGTATGCCACTCACTCTTTCTGCGGCCAGCGTGTGAGTTCCTTCCCTTCTCCAAGCCTCAGTTTCCTCTCCCATAAGATAAGGAAGTAGCACCCACCAGAGAGGATGTGTGGGCTTTGATGGAGGTAATGCACCTGCACAGCTCAGCACAGGGTCTGGCCCAGTCAGTGCTCAGTGAGGGTTTGCTCCAACCCACAGCCTGGCTCTTTCCTCTTAGGGCCACGGGGGCTGAGAGCCACAGCAGAAACACAAATCTCGTGGAGATACACATTTTATCTTCCAGATGCATTGCTTGGGAATACAGCCCTTCCAACAAAAAGGTTTCTGGTTTTGAGCCTTGTCAACAGCACATGCCGAGCAGCAGGCAGAGTGCACTGAAAAGAAGGATTTGTGACTGGCAGTGTTCGGTGGGGGAGTAGGAGGGAGTGGCCTGAGGGAAAATGACAGAGTCAGGGCCCTGCCATGTTATCCTGGAGAATCTACTCACCTGTATAAAACAGGGTAGCAGTTTCCTAGTTCCTTCCTGGGGTTTTTGCTTATTTGTTTATTTTACTTATTTATTTTTTTGAGACAGGGTCTCACTCTTCTGCCCAGGCTGGAGTGCAGTGACATGATCTCCGCTCACTGCAACCTCCATGTCCCAAGTTCAAGCGATTCTCCTGCCTCAGCCTCCTGAGGCACCCAGTTAGCACCACAACTGGCTAATTGTTGTATTCAGAAAATTACAACATGTGGAAATGAGGTCTTGCCATGTTGGCCAGGCTGGTCTCAAACTCCTGGCCTCAAGTGATCCACCTGTCTTGGCCACCCAAAGTGCTGGGATTACAGGCATGAGTCCCTGGGCCTGGCCCTCTGTTTATTTTATTTTTGTCTTTTGGATCTGAGGCAGAGGATATCCACCACTCTGGGCAGATTTATGGGTGACCCAAAGTTGGAAGAGGCTGGCTGACTGATCAGCTGCTGGGTTCAAAGATATCTCAGAAATAAAAGAGCTGGTGCTAATTAAAAAAAAACGAGTGGGGATAAATGTAGAGTCCTGTACTTAGGTTCAAAAGTCAACTGTAAATAAACTGCCTAACTGCAAGATGAGGGGATGGTGTGGAAAATGTCAGGTTTATCCCAGTTTAGTGAAAAGGTCAGACTGCCCCCTTTGCTCTCTATTCTCCATCTGATGGGTTTTAAGAAACTAAGTCTTAGCTCTGGTTGAAGGGAACATATTCCCTCGTTTATAACATAGGCTATATGTTTAGAAAACACATTTGCAACCTCAATACAGAACAGGAGAGTTATGTAACTTCCCAGCAAGGTGATGGTGGTGAAAGGTGATCCCGATCTTGCAGTGGTCCGTGGTACTCCTTCTCAGATGTCCCTACCTGGTGGTGATGCACTGCGTCCCAGAAATGTCCTTTCCCTTTTGGCACTGAGCTGTCTAGTCTGGCCCAAGGCCTGGTCTGGCCTTTCCACTAGGACACAGCTGGATGAGGGATCCTCAGGAATACTGGAGAGGGAGGGTGGAGAGTGACTGCCAGCAGAGAAACTCCAGTTTTTACAGTTTAGCAAAAATGTTCAAACCCATTATTGGCTGGAGTTGAGTGCAAAGTCCCATGGGGAAGAAAGTTCATCTTTGGTGCAGTTGGGTGTAGGTAGCAGATGTGGCTTTTCACTTGCTGAGATATGTCACAGATGAGCAAGGATAAGGGAAAGGCTCAGAGGCAGAAAGGGGGTTCCTGTATGGACCCTCACCAAGAGCTGGCTGCCCTCTGCTTTGGGAACTCCACTTATATGTCAGACCTTCCGTGTGTGACTTTATGTCTCTTAGAATCTTTTCTGGCTTTTCCTCTGCGCTTCTGTCTATCTTCTATTGACTCAGTGATCTTTTCTGCTCTGTCTAATCTGCCCTTTAAATCATCTACTGACTTAATTTTAGTTATTCTAGTTTTCAGTTCTAGAATTTTCATTTAATTATTTTTAGAAAAATCGATTCTAATTCTTTGCTGAAATTCTCTGTCTTTTAATGTTTCCTCCATCTTTTCCTTAGTTTTCTTGAACATTCCTATGACAGCTTTTGAAAAGTGCTTCTTGGCTAATTCCAGCATCTGGATTATCCTTTATACTGGGCCTAACTTGGATTCCTCTTTGTTTTTGTTAAAAAAAAAAAAATCAGATCAGCCTCACCCTCCCCATCCCCTATCTCCTCTTTCTCAGGCTAAACATCTTCACATCTATTAAGAGGCAGTGAGACGGTGTAGTGAAGAGGGTGAGTGCTGGAATCAAACTGCCTGAGCTCCATAGGGCACTGCCCATGACCTCTGCACCCAGGTTTTCCCATATGTCAACTGGTCGTAATAGTAATAACCCCTACCCGGTAGGTTTGTTGTGATGTTTACATGTCTTAAAACATTGTCTTTTTTTCTTTGGATTCTGATCATTTGGTTCTGTTTGTTCCTATTGTCTTTTTTTCTTTGGATTCTGATCATTTGGTTCTGTTTGTCTGTCTGTTATTCTGTTACTAGACATTTCTGGATTTTTTTTTTTTTTTTTTTTCTTAGCAACAAGGTCCCTCTAACTTTGTTGCCCAGGCTGGAGTGCAGTGTTGGGATCACAGCTCACTGCAGCCTTAATCTCCTGGGCTCAAGTGATCCTCTTACTTACCCCAGCCTCCCAAGTAGCTGGGACAAAGGTGTTCATCACCATGCCCAGCTATTTTTTTAAAAAAGATATATATATATATATTTTTGTAGAGAGGGAGGGTCTTGCTATGTTGCCCAGGCTGGTCTTAAACTTCCAGGCTCAAGCAGTCCTCCCGCCTTGGCCTCCCAAAGTGTTGAGATTACAGATGTGAGCAACCGTGCCTGACTTAGAGTTTTTAATTGAATGCCAGACATTATGTATAAAAATGTGAGAAAGCGGCCGGGTGCGGTGGCTCACGCTGTAATCCCAGCACTTTGGGAGGCCGAGGTGGGTGGATCACGAAGTCAGGAGATCGAGACCATCCAGGCTAACACAGTGAAACCCCGTCTCTACTAAAACTACAAAAAATTAGCTGAGTGTGGTGCAGGGTGCCTCTAGTCTCAGCTACTTGGGAGACTGAGGCAGGAGAATGGCGAGAACCTGGGAGGCAGAGCTTGCAGTAAGCTGAGATCACACCACTGCACTGTAGCCCGGGCAACAAAACCCTGTCTCAAAAAAAAAAAAAAAAAAAGTGAGAAAGCTCTGGATGGCCTCTTTCTTTAGTGCCAGATAAAGTAGGAGCTGGTGGCTGTACTCCTTAGGACCTTAGCTCTGCCTGCCTTTGGCTTACCCCTGTCTGAAGGTTGTAGCCTTCCAGGTCCTCTATCCGAACCCAGAGAGTTCAGCAGGGCATCTCCCCTGCAGGTTCTGGACTTTAATCCTCATCATCGCAGCTTCCCAGGATGACTGGAAACTCCTAACTGCTCTTCAAAAGTTTCCTGCTTAACGTCTTAGCCTCCTCCCTCCCTGCACAGTTTCAGAACTCGGCAAGTGTCTCATGGGGCAAAGTGGGAGTGTGTTGGGCCGTTTTTTCTGTCCTTCCTTTTTAGAGGAATCCCAGCCCCACAAATCCCTCATTTTGGTCCCTCCATTCCTGTGAGGCTGCCCAAAGCTCATCTGTGTCTGCGCCTCTTTGACGTCAACCCTGGCCTGGGTCCTTTGACAGATCCTCAGCCTCTTGCGTCAGCGCCCAGAATGAGCAGATTCCCTGAAGGAAAAAGTGGCAGCAGAATGTCGGCTCACCTTGCCATCCAGGGGCCCTTGCTGTGAGGTTTTTGTCCCCGTGGGTCCTGGTCGTCTCCACAGCTCTCCAGGGCTGTACAGGAGGCTTTTGAATTTGGTCTCTGCTTTCCTTGCTGGTCTCAGTGTTGCAGTGGTCAGCCGCAAGCCACTTCTTCTGATAGGAAAAGCAAGATTGGTTTTCCTGATGGCTGTGGGGGTTCCCTGCTTTTATTTATTTTATTTTATTATTTTTGACATGGAGTCTCACTCTATCACCAAGGCTGGAGTGCAGTGGCGCAATTTTTGACTTGCCGCATCCTCTGCCTCCTGGGTTCAAGCGATTCTTCTGCCTCAGCCTCCTGAATAGCTGGGATTAAAAGGCATGCACCACCACGCCCAGCTAAGTTTTGTATTTTTAGTAGAGACAGGCTTTTACCATGTTGGCCAGGCTGGTCTCAAACTCCTGACCTCAGGTGATCTGCCTGCTTCCCAAAGTGCTGGGATTACAGACATGAGCCAGCGTGCCCAGCCGGTCTCATGCTTTTAGTAAGGCAGGGGGCAAATATACAGAGTGTGTCTACATCATAGACACAGGGCCCAAGGGAAAGGGCCGCTTTTCCTAGATGTATACAGTGACAAGTCTCTCTGTCTCCCGCTCAGCCTCTGGTTTTGTTCCAGAAGACGAGTGGCCAGACTGGGAGGGAACGGCAGTCCCTCTGCACTCTGGCCTGGCCTGGCCACATCCGGGTGACTGCTGCTCACTGGCGCCATCGAGGGAGGGCAACTAGGATGCTGGAGTGAATGGAGGTCAGCCCAGGAAGCCCCACGGTGGCAGCTGACCCTCACTGAATCCTTGCCGAATCCCTTTACATGTTTTAAGACATGTAAACATCACAACAAACCTACCGGGTAGGGGTTATTACTATTACGACCAGTTGACATATGGGAAAACCTGGGTGCAGAGGTCATGGGCAGTGCCCTATGGAGCTCAGGCAGTTTGATTCCAGCACTCACCCTCTTCACTACACCGTCTCACTGCCTCTTAATAGATGTGAAGATGTTTAGCCTGAGAAAGAGGAGATAGGGGATGGGGAGGGTGAGGCTGATCTGATTTTTTTTTTTTAACAAAAACAAAGAGGAATCCAAGTTAGGCCCAGTATAAAGGAAGATCAGTGAGAACTGCCTGGAGCAGGACCGGCTGCCTTGCCTTTGGTGTGTGGGAGAAAGGGAGCTCCCGGGTCCTAGAAGATCTAAGAGGCTGGACAAGGTGATTGGTGCAAGGAGGGTCTGAGTGCAGATGGCAGAAGAGCCCTGCAGAGGTGGCCTGGGGACCAGGAATCTTAGCCTGACTCTTACGGGAATGGGAATTGGATGTGAGGCCCTTGAGGCTCTGCATAGTCTCAGCTTCAGTCTCTCTCAGCTCCCTTTGGTTCTGCGTTGGCCACTCTTCTCCTTGCTTACCAAGCTCCAGCCACACCAGTGTTTCTGTTTCTGGAAGAGGCCATGTGTTTTCTCACTCTTAAGCCTTTGCCCAAGCGGTGGCCTCTGCCTTCTGTTGCTCTCATGGCCAGCTGTTGCTCACCCATTAGTGCCAGCTGAAATGTCACCTCCTCCAGGAAGCCTTCCCTGACCACCTCATCCCAGGTAGCTCCTTCCCAGTTAATCTTATCCCTATGTTTGTTTCCCTTGTGGCACTAACTACAGCCTGTGATTATCTTTGTTTTGTTGTTTTTTGGTTTATAGAAAGTGAATTCCATGGGGCAGGACCACATTTTCCTTTTTCATGAATGTGTCTGAAATCCCTAGCATGGTGTTGTACACTTGTTGGACGAATGAATGAATGGCCTTGGCCAAATTACCATGGAGCTCAATTTTCTAATCTGTTCAATGGAGAGGAGCTGTAGGGGAAATTTAATTAGCACAGTGGTTCCCAAACTTCAGCCACATCAGAGAATCACCTGGAAGACTTGTAAAAACAGATTGCTGGCCCACCCTCCGAGTTTCTGATTCAGTAGTTTTGGAGAAGGGGACCAGAATTTTTGCATGTCTAACAAGTCTCCAGGTCATTTTGATGGTGCTGGTCCGGGGGCCACACTTTGAGAGCCACTGGGTTAGACCATCTGCAGAGACCCTCAGGCTCACATCTTTAATTTTTCTGACAAGTGACATAGTGAATATGAACGTGCCTTGCTTATAAGAACTGTATGTATGAGTGCAAGAGATGTTTTGAAACATAACTTTACCTTCAAAAGGAAAAGGGCAGGGGGAGGCGGTAGAGAGGAAAGAAAAAACCCCCGTCTAAATCAGGAGGGATTAACACCTACTGATGGGGTTTACAATGGCCAAAGGTCAGTTAAATGGAAGTGCCTGTGGACCAGCGGACAGGACTGAGCGGGTCTCTGGGAACAATGCTTGAAAATGAAACGGTGGCTGCAGCCGGGAGGTTTCAAGAGCGCTTCCCGCGGGCTCCGCATTTAATCTTCACCTTGGAGGGTAAAACCAGAGAATCGAAATTAATAAGGGAAGTATAGAGGCCAAACCAGGGGGAAAACAAAACAAAAGAAGAAGCACCTTGCGACCCCAGCACCCCCCATGGCTTGGAGCGCTGCCTTCACCTGGCTGGGTGTTTTATTTGTTAAGCGCTGCTCAAGAGTTCACATTCTTCAGTTTTCCTTCCGTGGGCTTCAGTTGCTTTCCACCTCTCTGGTCCACACAGCCTTGCATAAACCAACCTGTGTCTTTCCTGGGTCCCTCCCTAGGGACGCTGTGCGACTGGAAGAACCTGCCATGACAGGTTTTAGGTTGCTGCCCACTTTCTCTCCGAAGGTCTCGCCTTTTTCAGTGCGCTGCCAGTTCTGTGTATACCCGAGAGGAAGCTGCAGTTATGGCGGTGAGCACCGTCTGTCTTTTTGAATCCTCTTTTTAGGAAAGGGTCCTTTGGAGCAGATGCAGTAGTGGGGACAGGCCTGGAGAGGCGCCAGAGAGCAAGAAGCTGTCTAGGCGCTGCACAGCAAATATTGGAACCGTCAATCTTCCTGAATCCAGGAGTGAGTGGGTTTCCCCTACGGACAGTCCCCTGCGTCGCTGAAATGTGTCGCTGAAACAGCAGCAGCGGCAGCATTGCTGACGTCAGTTGAGCACTTTCTGTGTGCCAGGCCATGGGCTACTCGTTCTACTGGGCTCTCCCATGGAATCCTCATCTTTCACGGAGAGCACAAATGCTATTTTCAGCCCTCTTTTTAGAAACAAGGAAAACTAAAGCTTTGAGAAATTTAGAAATGTGATCAAACTCAAGTTAGAAAGAGGCAGATCTGGCTTTGAATCCAGGTGTGTCTGACTCCCGAGCTTTTGCCTTTATGAGGGTTCAAGGTGCTTTCCTCTTTGTGCAAAGGTGGGTAATGGAACCCCATCACCAGAGGGCTTCAGTCATGACTAGCCCCAGTGGTGGCTTGTGCTGGCGATACTGGTGACTTTACCCCCAAATAACTGTGCCACATCAACACGTAGAGTGTCAGGAAAAGCCACTGCTCCTGAGCCAGGTGCCGGGAAGTGACTCCCCTGAGTCCCCACTTAAGTCCTTTGATGTGCCTCATCCTCCCCCTTCCCTGCCTCTAGAGATGGGCAGGTGTCCCAGGAAGCAGGACCCCAGGCCGGCTGCTGCTGGAGCCACAGAGCAGCCCTCTAGGAAGAGGAAGGAGCGGAGGAAGAGAGGTCTGTGGAAGGAGGTCCCCCCCGACTTGCCTCCCCCTCCCCACTAGCCACCGGGGGCATGATACTGTTGCTCGGTCAGTGGCACCACCACTGACCCTACGGTAGCTACTGTAGGAAAGTCTGAACATAGGAACGGTGCTGCAGGGCCCTCTGTAAATAAGCCCTGTACAGGAATGTCTGCATCACTCCAGTCCCCACCTCTGTCTTCACATCACCTTCTCCTCTCCTCTGTGTGTCTCTCCTGTCTGTGTCTCCCGCAAAGACACTGCCATTGAATTTATAACTGGGTGGGGATTTTTAACTGGAATCTCTGCAGAGATTCTTCTCGCACATAACATTCATAGGTTCCAGGGATTTGACGTGGATATATCTTTTGAGGGGACCAAGGGTCAATCCACTGCACCAGCCTTCCACATCTCACCTTTCTCCCTGATGTGTTGAGATGGAAGGGAACCCTCTGTCTCCCAATGGCCTCTCGGAACGATTGCCCCTTAGCACTGTGAGCTAGAGCACCTTTGCATATCTGCTTTAAGTAGATACTAATCCTTCAGAAGGGGTGGTGAGGGGTTGGGGTGCACATTTTACCTTGTGTCAAAAAATGATTCACATCATGGCCTGTGGCAAATACTGTGTCTTCGGTGAGCTCTGTTTCACATCTTTGAGATGAAATAGTGAGATCAAATGTCTGCAACAGGCCAGATGAGGTGGCTCATGCCTTGGAATCCCAGCACTTTGGGAGGCTGAGGTGGGCAGACTGCTTGAGCTCAGGAGTTTGAGACCAGCCTGGGCAATGTGATGAAACCCTGCCTCTACAAAAAAAAAATACAAAAATTAGCCGGTCATGGTGGCTCAAGCCTGTATGGTCCCAGCCACTCAGGAGGAGACTGAGGTGAGAGGATGGCTTGAGCCAGGGAGGTGGAGGTTGCAGTGAGCTGAGATCGTGCCACTGCACTCCATCCTGGGCGACAGAGTGAGACCCAGTCTCAAAAAAAAAAAAAAAAAAAAAAAAAAAGAAAAAGAAAATATCTAGCATCTTCCTGTAGAATTCCACTGTCCTGTCACTCATACTAGGGAAAGATGGCCATCTCTCTGGTAACTTTGTGCCCACCACTTCTGGCCCATGAGACACTTGCCAGCGCCTGGAGGTCAAGCTCAGAGCCACACTGTGTTTTCATCTCTGCCTTCAGTCCATCACAGAGGTGGCTGAAGGATGACAGGATGCATCTCTCACATTGGACCAAAGGCCCACTGCCTGGGTGCCCTCCTGGGTGGTCTGAGGTGACATTTACGCTCAGGCATCCTGGGTTAGCTCCAATTTCCAGCTAGGCGATTCTTGAATCCTTTCACGCAGCAAAATGTAACAGTGACACCCTGACACCTTTTCTAATTGTGTTTTAATTGAAAAGACTTGATTTGATTATAGAAGCCTACACTGTAGTTGAAGGGCTTGTTAAAACATGTATTAAATTGGAAAGATTGCAATGTTTCGCGGTGTAATTATGTAAACAGTCACATAAATGGGGCCGTTTACAGTCAGCAGGAATGCTTTTTCCGTAGCATGGTGGCACACTGGCATCGTTGATCAGTGACAGGTGAATTTGTTTTTTTCAAGGACAAACACAAGTCGGTACCCCCCCAACATCAACGAGGACAGCCTTTTCATTTTCTCCTTTTGTGTACATTTTCCCTTGAAATCTGTTTGTGATTTTAAGTAGTGTTTTTGTGTTCTCAGGTGTATGTGAATTTCCCATCATTGTTAAGGAAAATAAAATGTGCCACATGGCTAAAATGTTTAGTTTTCTCAGAAGCAAAAAATGATCTGGGAATTAAAAAAAAAAAAAATCCTCAACTCCAGCTTTAAAATAGGAGTAGAACTACCTTAAAATTCCCTGCAGTTTTTGCTTTTTTGAGACGGAGACTCTCTCTGTCACCCAGGCTGGAGTGTAGTGGGGGGATCTTGGCTCACTGCAAATTCTGCCTCCCAGGTTCATGCCATTCTCCTGCCTCAGCCTCCCGAATAGCTGGGACTGCAGGCTCCCACCACCACGCCTGGCTAATTTTTTGTATTTTTAGTAGAGACGGGGTTTCACCGTTTTAGCCAGGATGGCCTCGATCTCCTGACCTCGTGATCCACCCGCCTCGACCCCCCAACGTACTGGGATTACAGGCGTGAGCCACCGCGCCCGGCCAAAATTCCCTGCAGTTTTAATGGAAGTGTCCATTAAATTTACTGGGGATAAAAGATAATTTACCTCCATCCCCACTATCCCTGCCTTCCCACAGGACCTTCAAAGCTCATCTGTCTTTTTTGAACTTCAAAATAAATGAAACATTGATCAGAACTGTCATTGAAACATTACTTCTCTTGTCCATCACTTGTTCAACCCTGGCCTCTTAGAAGGAAACAGGTTCCACAATCATGATTTTTCTCCCAGCCCCAAGAAAATAGGAGCTGCAAATGGGCTGGGAGATTATGTGCCTCCAGTGGTTTTGAAGGGAAGCATTTACTGAGGAGGAAAATTGTTTTAATCTTATAACAACCAGGGAGGAGAGTTTGTAAAAACACAGAACACCTACACATGCACTTGATTTTGTTGCGTAGGAACACGCAGGAACATTTCCTCCCACTAATGCGCCTGATGCCTCAGCGGAGGGATCTTGCTGTGGCTGGGGTAAAGGGAGGGAGCAGGGGAGGTAGAGACCGGGAGTGGAGTTGGCGGAGAATCTCAGGGACTCGGGGAGGGTATACCTGGTACAGGATGAAGGTTCTCCGACCCCTTCTAGAGACGTGAGCCCCATAGGACGCTGCAAGCTTTGCTTTCCCAAGACCCAACCCCTCAAATCAGGGAGCCTAGTGCCACCGCTGTTATAACTTAAGGGCAAACCCAGCCTCAGTTCCCCTAACCATGGGTTCCCGTGGCAGAACTCAGCACATTGCGGTGTTTCATGAAATTTCGCATTTGCCGAACCAGTCCACAAGCGAGCAGATTCGTCCTGTCTTCAGATGAAAATAAGAATAATGAGTGGCTTAAGAAAATGCATGCATCGCTTTTCTGGAGGGAGGGAGGGAGGAAGGGAGGACGGGAGGACGGGAGGACGGGTGGACAAGAGGGAAGGAGGGAAGCAAAGGCTATAAATGCGTATATGCCTCTCCACGTTGGGAGCTGCACAGTGGGGCCGTTGCAAAAAAGTGTGTGATTTGTGAGAGGGGCTGAGGAGGGGATAAGGGGAGATTCTCATATTTTGCTCCGTGTACTTAGGGTTTTGAATCTTTTACTGGGAGACCTAATAATGGCTTAATTGTGCTATTTTCAAAAGGGGGTTGTGGTAAGGGAGTGGACTTTAAACAGAAATGTCCAGATTTAGAGGAGAAAGTGACAAGTGGCCTATTTGTATGAAACAAATTATGAATGAACCGTGGTCACACAGAGAAGACGGGAAGGGAGACTTGGTATTAACACCCTTCGTCAAGCTCACATCCCTTTGTTTTTAAGAGAGTGTATCTTGCACAAAGATGTGCCTCATTCGGAAGAGAAACAGCTGATTTCTGGAAATACAGTTCACGCTCCAATCATTCCCAAGAGACACAGAACATACCATCCAAGAAGGGCCTTCTCTGGTGGGAGAGCGCGTCTCCCAGGAACAAAAGGCCCACACAGAAGCCCCAGGCGGTGGGTGTTTTCCTGGAACCTTTGATTTAAAGGGGAGGGCGATTACACTGGGAGTGATTGTTTTTGTGCTTTACTAGAATGCCTGGATTCAGCTCAGTGGGTCCCTGTGGGGTTAGATACCGACGCAGAAAGGCAGTACCTGGGTCCTTGCCCATGGGATCTTCCTCCTCCCCACAGTGTCTCTTGCCAGCCCCACTGTCTGGCTTTTCTCACCACTCTGCATGGCCCCATGAGCTCCGTGCCAGCGTGTTTGGGTACGTGTACAGCTGTGTGTTTGCATGTTGGCTCCCCAAGGAGTCGGCAGGCATCTTCCCGAATTCTCTCTGCACACCCTCTTGTCCCCTGCCTCGAGTGTACCTATGTTCTGCACACAGCATACCTTCAAAAAATACTACCTACCTGTCAGTTCTCTAATTCGTGCGTGTGTGTGCACTTGTGCGCACGCCTTGTGGCACCTGTGTCAGCTTTCATAAGGTAATAAGGCTGCAGTAACAAACATCCCCACCTTCCGGTGGCTTACTCCAAACGTGCTTCATTTCTTGCCCTGTTCTGTGGTGGTTGCCAGCTGACTTGGGCCCCGTTCCACCGGTCTCCTTCGTTCTGGGACCCAGACTGAAAGGGTAACACCTGTCAGAGACATACAAAGGGAGAAGAGACACAGATCTGAGGGACCCAGGCCACAGCTCTTCAAACTTCTGTTCAGACTCAGCAGGTCTTGTCTGCTCATGTTCTGTGGCCCATCATATGGCCAAGCCCAACAGTGGGCAAGGAAGGATGTCCCTCCTGTGGGAAGGCCCTGCCCATCCCATGCAGGGACATCAGTAGGTTCCAGCCTCTTCCAGGGAAGGGTAGGCAAGCCATGATCAGGGCAGCCTGCCTCCTGGGCTAAGCTGCCCCTTTCTTGTGGCCCTGGTGACTTTCCTGCTCAGTCTTTGCACTCACCCTGGCGTCTCCCACCATGCCTCTGTTGTCTTTTTTTATTCCTGTTTTTGTTCTAGTTATAAAAGTAACACATTCTCATTGTAATGTATTTCAAACAAAGTAAAAGCGACCCTTTGTTACCCCTGCTAAGAACCTTCCATCGGGAAGCAATCACTGTGACCCCTTGAAGGTGCTTCCTTTCAGGTGTTCCCCTGCTCACAGAATTATGTAAGGTGCACATGTATATAGATAAGATTTTAGGGAAATGGGATCTTCCTAGATGTATGCACACAGATACATGTTGTTTTGTGGCCACGTTTTGTGCTTAGCAATGCGTCACCAGTATCTTCCTGCAGGGCTGCTTTCCTCGTGGGTGTGCAGGAGTCCTTGGGCCTGGGCAGCTCATGTTTACTGATTATTGTCCTACTCTGGGAGATTCAGTTTATTCCTAGATTTTTCAATGACAACCATGCCACAAAGAACGCCCCATGTACACTTGGTCGGGTTGTTTTGTAAGCTGGACTCCCAGGAGTGAATTGCTGGGTGAGCGTGTTTTACATTTTGGTGGATGCTGCCATCTCATTCTCCTGAAGGACTGTGCCAGAGCTTATGCCCTCCCCAGGGCGACTAGCAGGCCTGTTTTCATTCTGCCCAGCCCACACGTTTTTTTAAACCTTCATTTTGAAATGATTTTAGACTCACACAGAAGTTACGAACATAGTACAGCCATTGGTTGTATACTTTCTGTACACAGAAAAGGGTATGCTTGGTGTACCCTTCACCCAGCGTCCCCCAGAGACAGCTTCCCACCTAACCACAGGACAAAGATCAAGGCCAGGAGATTGCCTTTGGTACAATACTGTTAAGTAAGCTTTATTTGGATTTTGCCAGATTTTACATGCACTTTTTTTTCTTTTGGTGAATAGTTCTATGATATTTTATGACGTGTATAAATTTGCCACAAAGCTGTTAAACTTACCGTATTAGGTTTGAGTATAATAAATAGGCTTTTTTTTTTTCCTCTGTGCAATTTATTTTTGTGGTTGTTGGGTAGTGGAAATGCTTGAATTTCGTTTTTTCAGCGTGAGGTGATCAGATGCTAGGAACTCCTTTTCTCCCACTTCCGAAGCTGTGAAACCCCTCGGGATGGGGGCTCTGAACACTCAGGACAATCTCCGGCCCTTGGCAAGTGTCAGGTTTCTGTTGCTGATTAAATGAAAACCTGAAGGTGAGCTTTCAGTTTGCAGCATGATTGGTTGTTTACATCTGAAAACCTCCGATGGGTGTGCCGTGAAAACTTCATGGGAAATTAATCACTGAGAAGTAAAACACACCATCTCTTTTCATTTAAAAATGGAAGAAAATTAATGTGAGTGCCTTTGCTGCCTACCTGTGCTGCCTATGTATTTTTATTGAGTCCATTCCCTTAGAATCCAGCCATTACGAGCATGTTTGTTCTGGATGAAAGGCCCAGCATTAGACCGGAAATAGGATGTGTTGAAATCAATTTAGTGTCAACCACATCAAGCCTTTCTAAAATTGTAGGTTTTACAGAACTTTAACACATAGCTCGTTTATTTGGTAGAATTTAACTGTGATTCACATCCCTCTGCAACAGACAAAAAGACAGAGAATCAGAGCAAATTGCAGGCGGACAGAGTTCTGAGCAAGGAAATGTGATTTTCGAAGCACTTCTGCTCTGTCACCCCTGCCCCCAGCCCCTCTGGCTGCAGTTCTGTGAATCAGGAGAGAAATGAGAATTTTTCAAGGCTGCAACTTTAGATGACTTTCTTACTGTTTGCATTCTGATGAGTCTTCCTGAGGGTTTGCATTTGAATGGAGAAAGGGTTAGTATAGACTTGAGATCTGTCAGGTGACAGACAATGCTGCTGGGCCCAGGCTACCCTGGACTGTGGGACAAGGTACCAAGCACTCTGTAAAGGACCCCATTTTTTCCAGCCAAGAATCCATCGTGGAGATGGAGTGCCAGGGATTTTTAAGTTTCGTAGTATCCACTGGCATCCGAATGAAAAACGGAGACTCCCCATGAGCGCAGCAGGGGTTGTTGCAAAGCCTGCTGGGTAGCTCCTGGCTCCCTCTCCCCCTGAAGGCTCAGTTCCCACTGGTGGGTGCCCGGGTTTCATGGAGAGCTGAGACCCATGCTCTCAGGACACAGTGGGGTCTAGGAGCAGGGGATGACTGAAGAATCCACCCAGTCTAACCCTTTCGTGATCACCTGTGACTTGCTGGCACCCCCTCACCAAGCCTCTGTGAGCTTCCCCGTGACAGAGCCAGCCAGGGGTGAGGGTCATCAGCTCTCAGAGCTGTGGGTGAGTTGGGGGAGAGGCTGGGGCCACCACAGAAGGCTTTTGTGTCCCACTAAGGCCAACTTGGGGCTAAGGGAATGAACTTGGCTGGTACTGAAGCTAGAGCCGTCCGTAGCTTTCACCTTAACCCTGTATTGGCAAGAAGCCAGTTGCCCATGGTATCAGCTTTTCCATCTCATTTTCTGGGAGAAGGAGGTTTCTAGTTCATCCTTTTCCATGCTGCTTATTAGGAAGGAGAGATGGAATGAGTGTTGGAGGAAATGGGTTTCTTCATTGATACCCTGGAAAGAAAAACCAAACCACGGCAACGAAAATCCTTTACCCACCCACTTTTTCATTCACCCGCTACAATGTAAATGGCACCCAGGAAGAAGTTTTGATCTGTTCTGTTCACTGCTGTATTATTACCAGCGCCTGCAACAGGGCCTGGCCCATGAGTTCTCACTAAATCTTTCTGAATGAAGGGGAGTGACTTGCTCACTAAGCATGCGCCGAGCACCTACCTGGTGTCCAGCACTTAGAGATGGCCCTGCACCCTCCTTCATGGAGTCTTGAGGAGGGACAGACCAGCAAGTGGCTGTCACTGCAGATGAGGCACAGGCCTGGTGTGGGCTCAGCAGGCCGCCTCTGGAGGCCAGGGCAGCATGCTTTGAGATTTCCAAAGACGTTTAATATGTTCTCTATTAGGAGCTTGTAGTTCCCTTTCCATGGGACCAGGCCTTGTAAGAACAGAGGAATAACGCCATTGTGTGTGTGTGTGCGTGTGTGCATGTGTGTGTGCATGTGTGTTCACGTGCGTGTATGCATGTGTGTGCGTGTGTGTTCGTGCGTGTGTGCATGTTCGTGTGGAAGTGTGTGCACGTGTGTATATGCATATGTGTTTGCGTGTGTGTGTTTGGTCAGGTCACCCAGCAGTATGTGGGAAGCTGGAAGGTGAACCCATGTCCCCTCCCTCCAAATGCAGTATTTACACGCTGTTCGGTAGAAGAAACAAAAGAAGCTGTTGAGTAGAAGAAACCAAAGAAGCTGTTTAGTAGATGAAGGGACAGAAGCGCCTGTTTCCAGGGAAAAGCCCTGAACAGGGTGGAAGGTGACCGGAGGAAGGCGTCAACTGCTGAGGGCTGTGTACATGGCTCTGTGAGGGGCACTGACGATGGGTCAAGTCTCAGAGCTGGCCAGTTGCCTGAAGGTCAGGGCAAAGCCAGTCACATCCATGTCAGGAGTGGGAGATGCCTTTAGTCCTCGGTCAGTGACACAGGTCTCTCGACCAGGCTGTGGGAGGGGTAGTCAGGCCCCCAAAGGTGGCAGGGGGCTCAGTGAGAGTCAGCAGCGCCATGGGCATCTCGCCCGTGGGCCCTGTCGGCCACTCCCTGACCATAGCCCAGGCTGCAGGGGATGGCTGTGCATGGGTCTGGCTGGGCGGTGCCTTGTCGAGAACTGAAGCAGAAGAAAATGACCATTGGTTCAAGGTCAGTTCATAGGGGGATTAGATTTTATTCCAAGACAATAATTGGAGAAACAGTATGGATTTAGTTCCAGTTCAAAGAGGTGGGCCAGTTTTGGGGTGGATTTATTATTTTATTCTTTAGCATAGTCTGCCATTGAACCAGATCATTGATTTTCATTCAGTTGGGTTTTCAGTTCAACAAATGAATGTTGTCATAAGACCCTCTGACTGTCTAGGCCAATGGCTGTCAAATGCTGTGGTTTTGCAGAGGTGAGTCAGGCCCTGAGGGTGTGGGCATGTCGGTCCCTCACCCCCACACCCCGTCCCATCCTCTACTTCCTCCTGGGAGCTCCAGCCTTGGGTGCTTTCTGTTCCGAGTTTTCTGTGTGAGATTTTGTCTGAAGGTGCTGTGCTACTGAAACTCACTTGAACATTGCTGACATGGGCTGTGATCCCTAATGAGAAAAGTGAAGTTGTGAGAGGTTAAGTGGCAGACATGTCTGTCTTAGTGGCTAGCAGGGGGCCAACTTGTCTCTGCTTGCCCAGGGTTCTCCTGGTTTTAAAGCTAAAAGTTTTGAGTCCTGGGAGCTCCCTCTACCCTGGGTAAACCAGGACGGTTGGTTACCTTGGTGGCTGTCTAATCTTAGGTGGCTTCCAGAAGGTTGCAGTGGCTGCCTGACCAGGCTCCCTCCTGCCACCCCTGCTCCCCACCCACCCAGCCTCTCTACCATCCACATTGAGGGAAGTCCGGTTTGGGGCCTGATCATGTCATTCCCCTGACGAAAGCCAGCCTGGCTTGGGAGACCCCACATGATCTGGTCCCAGCCCCTGCCCTGCCTCTCCAGAAATAGTTCTTGTAAGAGCTTCTCTTCCATTGAAACTCAGAAGTTCCCATGGCTGTGTCTTTGCCCAAACTGTGCCCTCTGCTGGGTGTGGCCTTCTGCCTGGCTTCTGGCTAAAGCCAGCTGTCCCCTCTGGTCCTCTGGGGAGCCCTCCCCACCGTTCAGTCCTTACAGGGGGCTGATGAACTCCCCTTCCTCAGTGCTTCCGTTTTGTGGTCTGTGTGTTCCTGTTGCACTGCCAGTTGCAAATGGTGTGTTCATGTGTTCATCACTGCCCCTCACAGAGCCACGTACACAGCTCTCAGTAGTTGACGCCTTCCTCTGGTCAGTGCCACCCGGTTCAGGGCTTTTCCCTGGAAACAGGGACTTCTGTCCCTTCATCTACTCAACAGCTTCTTTGGTTTCTTCTACTCTGCAGCTTCTTTTGTTTCTTCTACCAAACAGCATGTAAATACTGCATTTGGAGGGAGGAGACGTGGGTTCACATTCCAGCTTCCCACATACTGCTGGGTGACCTGAGCAGACACACACACACAAACACATATGCATATATGCACGTGCACACATCCACACGAACATGCACATACACGCAAACACACATGCAAACACATATGCATGTACGCACGTGCACACACATCCACACGAACATGCACGTGTGCAAACACATGCAAACACAATGCATATACGCACGTGCACACATATCCACACGAACATGCACACACGTGCAAACATACACACGCAAACACATATGCATATACACACGTGCACACACATCCACATGAACAGCCCTGTGAGGCTCCCGGAGTAAGCGGGAGCGCACATTTGACAAACAATCATAAGGAACCCAAGCATCTGACTGCTGGTCCACAGGTCCTTCTGCCACCCCCTAGTCAGACTGTAAGCCCCCTGGGGCACGGATGGTGACCCACAACCTGAGTCTCGAATGAGGAAGCAGCCTTCAGTGGCAGCCTGTCAGCCCTGTGCACCAGCCAGAGAAGTAAATAGAATCTACACAGAGATGTCCCATATCTATTAGTGTCTCAGGAGCCCCTCTGTTTAGCAAATGATAAGGAACTCAGGCCACTGAGTTCTGGGGCTCCAAAGAGAAACCTGTAGCTCCCCCTGGTGGCTGCAGCAAGTGCATGCTCTCAGCCAGCTCCTGCGGATGGGAAATGCATCACATCCTGGTGGGTTTCACTTCTGTGGGGTTTCTTTGGAGGACCTCAAGAAGAGTTCCTAGGGGCAGCAATAATCATGCAGGGAAGATAAAAACGTTGCAATGGAGAAGGCCTCAAGTAACCCTGCTATACATCTTTGAAGTGGGCGGAAAAATGATATAGTGAGGGTTTGGAAATGACAGATTGCAAAGTTTTCTCGTGAAGAACCTGAAGATATCGCTCTTGTCAAATCAAACAGGCCAGTTACTCTCAGCCTGGGGCTGTCCTTGGATTGCTCCAGAACCATGTCCCCCATCCGAGCAGAGGGTGGGGCTGGGCAGAGGGGCTCAGGCTCTGGGAGGTACCCCAGGATTGGGAGCTTTGCTCTCAAATCTCCACCCCGGGGCTCAGCTAGGATGCTGCAGCGACCACAGCCGGGGGTTTCCCTTTCAGTGTTAAAGGCTTTTACTGTCTTAAATGAAACTTTGGGAGAAGGGGCAACTTTCTAACCTCATAAGCCCTGCACTGTGCTCCATGGTCTGGAGGAGTTTGCATTTTGTAGTTTGAGTGGGGATGGGAAGGCAGGAGCAGGCCTGGGGCAGGGACAGCATAGGATACAGATACCCAGAGCAGCAAGAACCACAGGGCAGGACAGGAAGGCTGTGGAAAGGGAGAGGGGAGCTGCAAAGACCGGAAGACCTGCTGTCTTTACTTTCCTCTTGCCTGCGGGGTTTGTCACTGGTCTAAAGTTCATTTTTGGAGCCTTAGTTGGATTAGTGTTTCCCAAATTTTAATCATTCAACTATTATTATTATAACAGCTAATGTGAACTGAGTTCTTGGTAAGTACCAGATGCTTTACAAGTAATGTATTCATGAAGTATTATTTTATATTGTGTATAACTTATTTCATTTTCTTTCTTTCTTTTTTTTTTTTGAGACAGAGTCTTGTTCAGTTGCCCAGGCTGGAGTGCAGTGGTGGGATCTCAGCTCACTGCAAGCTCCGCCTCCCAGGTTCATATCATTTTCCTGCCTCAGCCTCCTGAGTTGCTGGGACTACAGGTGCCTGCCAAGGCTGGCTATTTTTTTTTTTTTTTTGTAGTTTTAGTAGCGACGGGGTTTCACCATGTTAGCCAGGATGGTCTCAATCTCCTGACCTCGTGATCCACCCACCTTGGCCTCCCAAAGTGCTAGGATTACAGGCGTGCGCCACCGCACCTGGCCTTTAATTTTCATAACAATGCTATGAAGCAGGAAATATTATTTCCATTTTGGAAATGAGAATTTATGTATATAATAATTTATAAATAATAATATATGATATACTTATTAATATTTTCCTTTAAATTTCATCCTCTTACTGAGTAACTGTATTTATTAAAATTTTTTTTTTTGAGACAGAATCTCGCTGTCGCCCAGGCTGGAGTGCAGTGGCACGATCTCAGCTCATTGCAACCTCTGCCTCCCGGGTTCAAGCGATTCTCCTTCCCCAGCCTCCTGAGTAGCTAGGATTACAGGCATGTTCCACCACACCTGGCTACTTTTTGTATTTTTTTTTTTTTTTTTTTTTAGTAGAGACAGGTTTCACTATGTTGGCCAAGCTGGTCTCAAACTCCTGCCCACCTTGGCCTCCCAAAGTTCTGGGATTACAGTCATGAGCCACCATGCCCAGTCTGTTTTTTCTTTAACTCCATAAGACATTATCATTGTTGTTTTATGCACATAGTCAATGTTTATTCAGTGTATTTTATTCCTTTTGCATTTTAGATTTTTAAATTAGGTTCCGTCCTTTAGAGTTTCCTTTATTGTAGTTTGCTGCTGGAAAATTCTCGTAGTTTTTGTTGGTTTGAAAATGTCTATATTTCACCTTGTTCTTGAAATGAATTTTCACTGGGCATAGAATTCTAGGTTGATAGTTATTTTTTCTCGCAGCACATCAAATGAATCATCCATTCTTCTAACTTCCATTCCTGCTGATAAAAAGTCAGCTGCCAGTCTAACTGTTGCTCTGTTGAAGCTTATCTATATTTTCTTTCTGAGTGCATTTAAAATCTTCCCTTTGTCTTTTTAGTCAGCAGTTTCAGTATGATGTTTCAGGAATAGATTTTCTTTTTCTTTTTTTTCTTTTTTTTTTTGAAACATGGTCTTACTCTGTCACCCAGGCTGGAGTGCAGTTAGTGGCATGATCTTGGCTTACTGTAGCTTTGACTTCCTGGGTTGAAGCGATCCTCGCACCTCAGCCTTCTGAGTAGCTGGGACCACAGGTGCACACTACCATGCCTGGCTAATTTTTTTTTTTTTTTTTTTTTTAATAGATGCAAGGTTTTACAAAGTTGCCCGTACTGGTCTTGAACTCCTGAGCTTAAGTGATCTGCCTGCCTTGGCCTCCCAAAGTGCTGGGATTACAAGCATGTGCTACTGCGCCCAGCAGATTTATTTTTAATTCTTCTCCCTTTGGATTTATTTTGTTTTTGAATCCAGGGGTTGATAGTTATCATTAGTTCTGGAAGGTTCTTACCCTATATATCTTCTTATTTTACCTCTGCTTCATCTACTTTCATTTCCTTCTAGAGCCCCTCACTTCATACTCTTTGTCTCTTAACCTCCTTTCACATTTCCCAATTCTTGTTCCTTGATGGATAATTTTTGTTTTGTTTTGAGACCGAGTTTCATTCTTGTTGCCCAGGCTGGAGTGCAATGGAGTGATCTCAGCTCACTGTAACCTCCACCTCCCAGGTTCAAACAATTCTTCCTGCCTCAGCCTCCTGAGGAGCTGGGATTACAGGTGCCCGCCACCATGCCTGGCTAATTTTTGTATTTTTAGTAGAGATGGGATTTCTCTGTGTTGGCCAGGCTGGTCTTGAACTTCTGACCTCAGGTGATCCACCCATCTCGGCCTCCAAAAATGCTGGAATTATAGGCATGAACCACTGCACCTGGCCCCTTGATGGATAATTTATTCAAATCTATCTTCCAGTTACTGATTCTCTTATCCAGGAGGTTTTAGCTTTAATTGTATTTTTCAGTTCTGGACATTCCATTTGCTGCTTTTTCAAATGTATTTGATCTTTCTTTATAGTTTCTTGTTTCCTGCACATATTTCCAAGCTTGTCTTTTAGTAAATATAATTGATTTATAGTTTATGACTATTAATTTCAGAAAAAGAGGGACCAATCTCCAATTCCTTTTATCAGAAGTATCTTCAGTCCACAAAGAGGAGAAGGAACCCAGGTCCCCACCTCAACTGCTGTGTCTTGCTGCTCTGCTTCCACAGACCAGCCCTAGAATGCTGTCATTTCCTAGGCAGAATTTCTGCCATCCAGCTAGTTCAAGGTGGGGCTGGGATTCTGGCTTCTTTTGCATCTTCCATGCCCTAACCTACATCTCCATGATGAAGAGAAGGAAGAACATTGTTTCAATCCCAAATAGACCAGCTGAAAAAAGGAGGAAGGGGGCTCTGAAGGCTTTCTAGGCCCCTGGGGGCCTCTGAAAACATGGGAGTGAGCACTAGCCTTAGAGAACCGTGACTTCCAACAACCCCGTGATGGAAGAGGACGCTGAATGTTAAAATGACTTTGCCATGCTGAACTGGGGCTGGGTTTGGAGTTGTCCCACTTACATACTTACATGATCAATGTACATGCATGTACGTGGCTTCCTGTGGATTAAAATCATGCATGTAAAATTCATGAGCATGGTGTCTGAGACCTAAATATGTTCAAGAAGTATTTATGGCCATCATTATTATTATATTATTGTTATTAATGATATTATTGTTATATTCCCAGGAAATTCTGATCTGTTGGGTTAACATTTCCAAGGTTCCAAGCTGTGGGTCTTTTCAAGAGAACAGAGACATCTGGGCGGGATGAATTGGCATCTTTTTGCCCAGCTGATCGATAAGCTTGGAACCTTGTCTGGGACACAGTAGATGCTTAAGAACAGCCGAGGCAGGAGTGAAGCCTGTTTACCGAGACGAAGATTCTGCAGGCAGGGAAACCACATGCCCGTGGAAGAGGAGAGGTGAACCCGGGGGTGCTGGCAGGAGCTGGAGGTGGGAGGTAGTGAATAGGAGATGCCAACCTTTTCTTAACAATTTTGTTGCATCTTAGGGAAAATGGGGCTGAGGAGGGCCCTATGATGACAACTTGAATTGGGTAAAATTTAAGGATAAGGAATTACTAATTAGTAATAAGGTAGAATACTTAAGTGTATGAAATGAATAATATGTAGCTAAAAAATAATGATATAGCATTAGGCATTTGAGACATGTGGACTCCAAGCAATTAACCTCTATTCTTCTTCTGAATTGCAGTTGCACTAATTGGCTCCTTTACTCTGATGGGGCGATATTAACCTTTCTGCTTTTCTCTGAAGGAGCCGGTATGTTGGGTGGATGTGCTGCTCTGGTTTAGAGGAAAGGTATTTTTCCTGAATAATAACCTATTTGCAATTTTTCTCCCAAATGGTTGCATTAAAAAGGTTCTGTCACATTTTCTTGATAAAGCTTCATCTATGGAAAAGATGCTTTAAACACATCTGACCTCCTTCGGGAGCAGTTGGGAGCAACAGCCTATGTAGGCTCTTCAGTCTTCAGATATCCGTGTGTTAATAGCTTCTCCTTCATCCAAGCAGCACACACTTGTGGAGGGAGGGCCTGCACATGCCAGGCCCGTCCTGGGTGCTGGGGACACAGCACAAGCCAGTCTCCTGCTCCTGTGCAGCTTGTAACTCAGTGAGGGCAGAACATGAAAGGCAAATAAACATGTAAATTTAGAATGCAATCCCAGGGCTATGAATAAAGAGATAACTGAACGGGCCAGGTGCAGTGGCTCATGCCTCGAATTCCAGCACATTGGGAGGCCAAGGCGGGCGGATCACTTGAGGTCAGGAGTTCGAGACCAGCATGGCTAACATGGAGAAACCCTGTCTCTACTAAAAATACAAAAATTAGCTGTGTGTGGTGACGGGTGCCTGTAGTCCCAGCTACTTGGGAGGCTGAGGCAGGAGAATCGCTTGAACTCAGGAGGCAAAGGTTGCAGTGAGCCAAGATCATGCCACTGCACTCCAGCCTGGGCAACAGAGTGAGACTCTGTCTCAATAAAAAAAATAAAAAATGGTAACTAGATAATGAGATGGGGTCTGGGAAGGGAGAGTGTCCTTTAAGGCAGGGTGGGCCAGAAGGCTTCTCTGAGGAGGAAACATTTGAGCTGGGCTATGAATGAAGCCAGGGAAAGAGGCTCTTGAGTAGAGGATCAGTATTCCAGGCAGAGGGAACAGCAGGTGCAAAGGCCCTGGGACTGGATGTTCGAGGAGCATCAGGAACAGCATGCTGGCCAGTGTGCAGCCCGAGTGGGCTGAGGGCAGGAAGAGGAGGGAGACATGAGGTGAGAAGGGTCATCAGGGTCCATATCATGCAGGGATTCCTGGGCCATGGGAGGACCTTGGATTGATTTCCAGTGTGCAGCAAAGCTGCTGATGGAGCGTGGGCAGGGTCGGGTGGAGAAGGCTCGCACTGGCTGCTGTGGAGGGAATAGACAGAGGTGGGTGAGGATGACAGTGGGTGTGGAGGTGCAGCCATAAATGGAAACAAGACATTAAGAGGGATGTCTGGGCATCTGGTGAACCTGACCCGTAGTCTGGAGAGAGCTTGCAGGGATACAAAGCATGGACAGAGGTGATGCCCTCCTCACCTAGAAGCAGATATCAGGCCCTTCAGAAATGCAAACAGGCACTGAACAGTCACGTCAGCTTCACTCTACGACGTGTTGATAGTCAATATCATGGATGATGCACCTTAAAAACGAACCTGCAATTCCATGCCTAGGAATTTACCCAGCAGGAATAATCAGACAAGTGCACAGTGACTAAATCCAAGGTTCCACTGTAGCTTTGTTCCTAGCAGAAAAAGTATAAGCATCTTGAGTGTTCACCAACAGGGCATTATTCAGCTAAGTCATGGTGCATTCAGGATTCGGAATTCTGTCATCAAGAGGATAATATTTTTTAAAAATCTGGCAAGGGGAGAAAAAGTAAAAGCTACAATTTGTACTCATCCTTTACTTCCCAGTCTTATTTCCTAAGAGAGTTTCTGGAATATCCTTCAAGAAACATTTTCTTTTCAGACACAGGCATATATATATATATGCTAAAATAGGATACTTCTATACATATTATTTTGTAATGTAATTTTATTTTGTGATGTAATGTATCTTTGACATATAGCAACATCAGTGCATTAGATTATTAGCTGCATAATGGCCGGGCTTGGTGGCTCACACCTGTAATGCTAGCACTTTGTGAGGCCAAGGTGGGTGAATCACCTGAAGTCAGGAGTTGGAGAGCAGCCTGGCCAACATGGTGAAACCCTGTCTCTACTAAAAATACAAAAATCAGCCGGGCGTTGTGGCAGGTGTCTGTAGACCCAGCTACTCGGGAGGCTGAGGCAGGGAGAACTGCTTGAACCTGGGAGGCAGAGGTTGCAGTGAGTTGCGATCTTGCCACTGCACTCTAGCCTGGGTGACAGAGCAAAACTCTATCTCAAAAAAAAAAAAAAAAAAAAAAAATAGCTGCATAGAATTCTACCAGATGGATATATCATAATTGACTCAGCAAGTTTGCTATTAATGGATAGTTTCTCTCATGTATGTGAGTTTATCTGTGGGTATATTTTCGCAGGTATAACTTTTTCAATTGAAAACATTAAAACTGGGCCGGGCGCGGTGGCTCACGCCTGTAATCCCAGCACTTTGGGAGGCCGAGGTGGGCGGATCACGAGGTCAGAAAATCCAGACCATCCTGGCTAACACGGTGAAACCCCATCTCTACTAAAAATACAAAAAGAAAAATTAGCCGGGCATGACAGCGGGTGCCTGTAGTGCCAGCTACTCGGGAGGCTGAGGCAGGAGAATGGCGTGAACCCAGGAGGCGGAGCTTGCAGTGAGCCGAGATCGCACCACTGTGCTCCAGCCTGGGCGACAGAGCGAGACTCCGTCTCAAGAAAAGAAAAGAAAAGAAAACATTAAAAATGATGGTGTAGCAGGCATTTATGGTGCAGCTACCCACCACAAGATATAATTAAGAGAAAAAAATCAGGCTACAAAATTGGGTGTGTTGCACAGTCCCATTGCTATCCATTTGCATGTATCTCTGTATATGTGTTGATAGAGTCTGGAGGGATACTCACCAAAATGCTAGCAAGAGCTACAGATCATAGCCTGGTGACTGTGGGTGTCTCTTTTATCTTAGTGCTTTCCATTATTGTTTTTTTAGAATAAGAATATATATGTTGCAAGGGGAGAAACAATCTATTGTATTTTGGGAGAAGAGTTAGTTGGGAACCAGTTTGTGAACTATATTTAAAATATGAATTTTGCGTTTGCATCTGTGCTTTTCTTACTGAGTACTTGTTTTCGCTTCGGTATTAAGTGGTACTTTTTTCTTCTCCCGTTTGGAACACACAAGCGTGAGCCCGCCTGTGGACCTGGGCGCAGTTCACCAGCGCCACCACCAGAGGGCGGTGTTTGCAGGACGTTGTGCGCACGGCCGCCTCCCGCCGCTCGCGGGGGTCTAGAATTTTGCAGGATGTGCTTTGGTGGGCTCGTCCAGAGCAGAGACAGGATGTACGCGCGTTGGCTGCCAGTTGATGCTGTGACACAGATATTTTTCCTTCCTCTGCTTTTAGTGTAGCATCTGAATTTAACGGCGTTGCGTGGAGGTGGCACGAGGGAGGGATTGGGGCAAAGCTCCCGCCCTGTCCTCCTGGAAGCCCTCCTACCCCCGACCCTCAGGCCAAGTCACTGTCCCCAGCTTCCACCCTAGACCAAGCAGACTCCTACCTTCAGAGTCCGACCTGATTCCAGGGGATTTAGGGTGCCCCCACGCTGAAGCCAGTTTGGAGGCTTTACCCGCACCTCTCCATGACCAGGCACTCCACTTCTTAGTCCCTGTGCCAAGCGGCTGCCTGGCGCTCTCTTCCCTTCTTTTCTCGTCTTCTTTTCACCTTCTGAAGTTTTTGGAAAAGGTAATGCACATTAATAATAACAATTCAAACAACACAAAAGGGGGAAGCAAGTGAAAACTAAGCCCCCCGCCTCCCACCCTAGCCCCACTTCTTCCCCAAAGGCCATAATTGTTAAGAGTTTTTAGAAAAGTATATCTTCCAGAAATTCTAGATGCATATAAAAATACAGACATCTGTACCTTCAAAACCACACCCTCCACTCAGTTTCTCGTTTGCATTTAGCAATGATGTTGAGAGCTTCCCACATCACTTCACAGAAGGCGCCTGTGGGTTTTTTTTTTTTTTTTTTTTTCTGGCTAGAGAGTATTCTAGTATGTGGATGTGACATGCTTGATTTGACATTTGGGCACTTTCCAATCTTGTGTTTATTAGCAGCGATGGGCAGTGAATAACTGCCATACACAGCTTTAAGCACGAATGCAAGAGCTGCTGTGGACTAAATTCTTAAAAGTGGAATTGCTGGTCAGAGGGTAGAGGCACTAATGTAAGCTTTGATATTTCCAGATTGCTCTGCAAAGGGCTTTTAAACCAGGCCGCACTCCCACCCAGAATGCATGAGATCCCATGGACGTTTTTGCTCTTGGTAGATCTGACAGGTCGCTGCTTCTCAATCTTGACTGCAGCCAGAATGACCTGGAGAGCTTTCTGAATATGCCAGTACGACAGTATCCCAGACCCATTAAAGTAGAATCTGACTGTGTGCGTGTGTGTGCGTGTATGTGTGTGTCCGGGAGGTGATTGGACATTGGCACTCAATACATTTCCCCAGGAGGCTGGGTGCGGTGGCTCATGCCTGTAATCCCAACACTATGAGAGGCTGAGGCAAGTGGATCACCTGAGGTCAGGAGTTCGAGACCAGTCTGGCCAACATGGCAAAACTCCGTCTCTACTAAAAATACAAAAATTAGCTGAGCATGGTGGTGGGTACCTGTAATTCCAGCTACTCAGGAGGCTGAAGCATGAGAATTGCTTCAACCTGGGAGGCAGAGGTTGCAGTTAGCCAAGATTGAGCCACTGCTCTTCAACCTGGGTGACAGAGCCAGACTCTGTCTCAATAAACAAACAAACAAACAAACAAACAATTCCCCCAGGAGATGCTAATGGGCAGCTACAGATGAACGCCACTGAGACAGGTGAGAAAAGTACCTCATTGATTTAAATGTACATTTCTTGAATTATAAATAAGAAAGAACATTTTTCTGTGAGAAAAATGCTTTAGACATTTCTTAGATCTTGAATCCCTTTGAGATTATGACAAAAGCACTAGATCTTTTTTTTTTTTTTTTAGGAAAATGTGCACACACGCACCTGTGCCTCCACCTGAGGGGCCACAGGCCCTGGAGCTGCTCCCTAGACCTCCCTGGAGTCCTGAGCCCAAGCTGGGGGCAAGGCCGAGTTGTTCTGCCCAGCCTTTTTCCCCACCCCCACTGTGTCTCAGCCCCCGGGAGCTCTGCCTTCCCCGCACCCCCACTGCTGAGATCTGCTGAGAGTCTTTTCTGCAGAACCCTCTCCATCTCCTGCAGAAGTACCTGGGAGACTCCATGTGGGCCTTCTCTGGTGCTAACCTCATAGGTGAACCTCATGAAGCTACAGTGATTCCCAGTGCACAGGTGGGCGTTAGATCAGCAAAGGCCTCTTTGGGTGCAGGAGTTGGGATGTCTCCCAGAGCCACAAAGACACGTAAGCAGGGAAGGATGGTAGACCACTCAGGCAGGGTCTGGGCAGGCCATGGGGTGGGCCTGCAGTCTGAGGTGAGGCGAGGGGGGGAACTAAGTGGAATCTTGGGGTATTAGGGCAGTGGGGCAGGAGGACTCAGCGGGGAAAGGCAGGGTCAAGTGGGTGCCTGGTTTCTGGCTGGAGTAGCCAGTGGATGGTTGAGACCATTCCCTGGGAAGGAGGCGGCGACAGCAGATGGCAGTGCTCAGAGGGCAAGTGGATATTTGGGGTTGTGTGTGTGTGTCTGTCCAAGAGGGAGAGAGAAACATCATCAACAGCAGGATGCGGTGGGCAGCAGAGCCTGAGTGTGCGTTCCCCCAAGGCTGGGGAGTGAGCTGGGCTTTATGAGTGGGCCCCTGCCGACCCCTGCATTGAGGTGGAGGCTTAGAGGGAGAACAAGGGAGGCAGGATCTGAGTGGGGGACAGCAGTCCTGGGATTGGGGTCAGGCAAGAAGGCTTCGGTCACTAATGCCCTGATGCCACGCTCTGCTGGCGGCCAGGACTGCCCCCAGCTCCCACATCTTGATCCCTGTCCCTGTGCTGCCATGTCCACTGGCAGGCCTGGGTCGGGACTTTCCTCCTTCCTCCCACAGCAGCACTAGGCTGTGGCGGCCAAAGCGTTCCTGAACAAGACATCAGTCCCTGCCGTGTTCCAGAATTCACACTCCTCCTCCCCCACTCCCTGAAGCTTTGGACATTTGAATGATGGCGGGGGTGGGTGGGAGGGGGAGGAAAGGAATCTGAGAGTGTACATGCAGGGATCAAGTCCCAAAGCCATCTCAGAGCAGGGCATGATGAGGGTTTCCAGGATGCCCCTCCCAAAGGCCAGGAAATGTCTCCTCTGGAATCCAGGCTCCAGAGCCTCTTGTTGATCCTCAACTTGTGATTAGGGCCTGGGGTGCTTCATGATGCCAAGAAAAGAGGAACACAGCAGGGCCCTAGGCCTCTCTGGTTTCTCCTGTTGACTCCTGCCTGGCAGCGGCTCCCTCCCCTCCCCGTCTGCTGTTGTAGACACGTGCCCTCAGCATCTCCAGCCCAGACTGACAGCTCCGAGGTTAGCATTACAGGCTCAACCCCACATGGAGAGGCTCTGTCTATGTGGATTTCTATCTATCCCATCTAATCCAAAGATCCAGGGAAGGGATTCATTGACCCAGCTCAGCTGGGGACTCATTCCTTAGCCAATCAGCTGGGGCCAGAAGAACAAGTCCCCAACTGCAAGGGCAACATGTGGAGGGAACGGGAAGGAACAACTCTTGCTAAAGGGACGCTAGGCAGACGACTTCATAAATGTCAACCGCAAGCCAATCTTAAAGGCATTCGCTCATTCATGCATTCATCCATTCATTCATTAACTCAACAAACCTTTATTGAGCACCTACAGAGTCCAGGTACTACTCTAAGTGCTGGACTTACTGAAATGAACAGGACAAATGAGCTTCTTGCTGTAGTGGAGTTTACACGTTAGTAGGAAGAGAAACCAATAAACAAGAAAGTGACCAGGATGTGAGAAATGCTCTGCAGAACAGATAAATCATGCAATGGACTTTGGAAAGTGCTCAGAGACCCTACGCTGCCACTTGAAGGGCAAGGGGCCTCCTAGGTCAAGAGGGGCCTGCCTTGGAGAGACATGCCTCACCCCAACCACTGCCCATTGGCCAGAGCAAGTCACATGGCCCCAGCCCAGCCACAAGGGAAGCTGGGAAATGTGACTTTTGTGTGTCCGGGAACAGGAAATGGGATTGACAAGCACATGGCCAGTCATGCCTGTCCCACTCAGCTGTCTGGTTCCCTAAGAGGTCAGCACTGCAACCAGGTCCTGATGTGTCCTTCCAGTGAGATCTTTCGGATACATAAGAAAAAAAATAGATGTAATTATGTAATTTTAAAAACCATAAATGGGCTGGACCTGGTGGCTCACACCTGTAATCCTAGCATTTTGGGAGGCCGAGGTGGGCAGATCACCTGAGGTCAAGAGTTCAAGACCAGACTGGCCAACACGGTGAAACCCTGTCTCTACTAAAAATACAAAAAAGTAGCTGGGCGTGGTGGCACATGCCTGTAGTCCCAGCTACTCAGGAAGCTGAGGCAGGAGAATCGCTTGAACCTAGGAGGCGGAGGTTACAGGGAGCCATTGCACTCCAGCCTGGGCAATGAGACTCTGTCTCAAAAAATACCCATAAATGGTGGTATACTAACACAACATTCTGTTCCTTGCTCTTTTTTCCCCCCACTTAAGACTGTATCACAGACAACATTGGAGGATTTGGATCTGGGAAAGAATGTGCACCAATGTATGTTTTACAAAGCTCACCCTGGCTAGTGGGAAAGAGTGGACTGGGGTGGGGACGGTGGGTCAGGGGACCGTTGCAGCTGCCGCAGTTGACGGCTGTGGCTCTTTATTCCTGTGCAGCCTGTGCTCCAGCCAAGTCCACCCACACACTCATTCATTCAGTGCTTGACAGTAATTGTGGGCAGACCCTGGGCCACAAGCTGGACCACGTAAATCAGACTTGTCCTTCTTGCCACTCGCTGTGGCCCGAGCCATATTGCTGCACACTTTGCCAGGGCACAGGCCGCCTTCTGCCATCCAGGCTCCTCTGCCACTGACTCCTCCAAATTCTTCCAGACATGTCTCCAACGTCACCTCCTCATCAAAGCCTCTCTTGATCCCCACAGCACCACGTCCGTGGTGTGGAGAGAGGGACCTGGATTGGAGGTGTCTCAGCCCCAGCCCTTCCCGTCGGCACTTCCTGGAGAAACGGCTCCGTCTTTCGGAGTCTCAGTTTGCCCATCTGTGCGCTGGATGTGATTGGTATCTGTTTCACACATTGCTTGTGTGGCTTACGTGGGAGAGGCTGTAGAGAGACCTGGCGTCTGACTGGCAGGAGACATTTGTCATTCCCCTTCCCTTGCCTTGGGGTCCCACCATGTTCTCTGCCTCTCTGAGGTTACCTCTAAGGCTTCCAGTATCCCCCGTGAGGGTGACCCTGTGTCCTAGGCTTGGTGTGTTGCCAAGCGCAATACCTGGGAATCAGTCTCAGGGTCTACTCAGGGATTTTGTTGAAACCGAGAGTCCACCACCCAGCTTAAGAGGTAGAACATTGTTGACACCTGTGAATCTACTTGCACGAGCCTTGGTAATCCCGTCCCCTTCCCCGAGCAGGTAGCCCCCACCCTGAATAGCATCTTATTTATTCCCTTGTTTTTAAAAAGCAGTTGACAGCATGTCTGTGAGTCTTACCTGAATTACTTTTGCTTGGTTTTTATGACAATAGTGTCACACGGGAGGCAATTTTTTATTTTTACTTGCTTTTCCTTTTGCTCCATATTACAATGCTAAGCATCATCCTGTGGCTGGATATGCCTGTAGTTCATTCCTTTGCAGTGCTAGGTAATATTCCACCCGGTGACTGTGCCACAATTTATTTATCCATTCTTCAGTCGAAGGACAACTCCCTTCCCCGGTTTTGGCTGTGATGAAAAGCGCTGCTATCAGCCTTCTCATATACGCAGGCTTGGGCACAGGCACTAGGCTATGCTAGTGGGGTTGCTGTGTCAAAGCTCACGTATCTTCAGCTTTTCAGAGATTGCCAAATTTATAAAACAGTCGAATCAGTTAGCCTCTTACTAGCTTTGTGTAAGGATCCCCAGTGCTCACCCACTTCCTCACCAACCCTTGGGATAGTCACATTTCTGAATTTTGTCCATCTAGTGAGCACAAAATCCCATCTCCTTATGGTCTCACTTTGCATTTTCTTGGTCACAGCTGAGGTTGAGCATCTCTGCGAACATCTCTTTGCCCTTCCTGTGGGCCTCTTTTGTGACGTGCCCAACCATTGTTCTCCCTCATTTTTAAAGTGGGTTGTTTTTTTGATATTGACTTGTAGGAGTTTTTATGCATCCTGGATACTAACCCTTTGTCACTTACAGGTGTAAGGAATATTATCTCCCAGTTCAAGACTTCCTTTTTACTGTCTTTTGATGAATGTTATGATCTTAATTTTAACCTGGTAGAATGAATCAGTCTTCTCCTTTACGGTTTGCGTGTTTGGAGACTTGTTTTTAAGAAAAGCTTTGTTTGTTGAGTCAGATTGAATAACTGGACCCAAGGACCCCTGGGAAGTTGCAGTGCAGGTGGCTGAGGACACCCGCCACCCAACCTCAGAAAAGGCAGAGCCCATGGCAGACCCCCAGGCACTCGGTGTGGCTGACAGCTGGGAGATTGATTGAAAACTGGAGTGAGGCGAGAGAATGAAGGAGAGAGGCTGAGTGGTTTGAATTTGATCCTTTTAGCGACAATTAAGCAATCATCACACCACGGATGGGCAGAGAAAAAGGCTTCCTGAGAAATCGACACAGGCTATGGCAGAGGCTGCCCTTGGTCTCACCTTGGACCCAGGGCTGTGGGGCTCCTGCGCCACCCCTCCCTTCTCCTCCCCTTCGGTTTTTATTGAGACATTTCACTGAGACAAGTGCTTCCCCCATGGGTAAACTAGAGAACCAAAGGACCATCTGAGAATGTGCAGGATGAAATCACGGAGGCCTGACCAAGCAGTATTCATCATCATCATCATCATCATCATCATCATCATCATCATCATCATCATTGGCACTGACTGGGGAGTAGAGAGAGTAAATCCAGAGGAAATCCTTTTTTTTTTTTTTCTGTTTTCTTTTAAGAGGCAGGGTCTCACTCTATTGCCCAGGCTGCAATGCATGGCTCACCGCAGCCTTGGCCTCCTGGGCTCAAGAGATCTTTCTGGCTCAACCTCCCAAGTAGCTGGGACTACAGGCATATGCCACCATGTCAGGCTAATTTAAAAAAGGTTCTTTTTTGTAGAGGCAGGGGTCTCACTAGGTAACAGTTAGACTCAAAATGGATGCCAAGGCAACATAAAATTTTTGAACTCCTGGCCTCAAGCAACCCTCTCACCTTGGCCTCCCAAAGCGCTGAGATTACAGGCATGAATTATTGTGCCCAGCCAGGATGGGGCTAGGAGTGAAAGGGTCAGTGAACTTGAATAGGAAAAAGTTTATGTCCTTATTTGCATTAATCTCTGGCTGAAATTTAGCATTACTTTCAATTATAAACGTAGAGAACAAACCAAACAATGTTAGCAATACCCGTGACTTGTCACCTGTAGAAATCACAGATAGTTTTACATCCTATCACTTTTCTTGTAAACACTTTGAAATATCTACTTCAAATTGTGACTGTTACATAATTCTACTACTTCGTTGTTATTTAATGTTTTAAAGAAGAAGCACGCATTGTAATTTTTAAAAGGATTTGATAATCATATTAACAAATAATTAGGTTCCCTGGTAATCCTACCTGGTTTATTTTATGCATTTAAAAACATTATTTTCCAGCCTGGGTAACATAGGTAGTCACCATCTCTACAAAAAAAAATAATAATAATTAAAAAAAAAATTAGCTGGGTGTGGTGGTGTGTACCTGTGCTCCCAGCTACTCAGGAGGCTGAGGTGGGAGGATCACTTGAGTGTAGGAGATGGAGGCTGCAGTGTGTGGTGACTGCACCTCTGCACTCCAGCCTGGGTGACAGAGAGAGACCTTGTCGCAAAATAATAATTATTATATAATAAAATAAAAACAAATAAAAATATTGTTCTGAGGAGTGCTCTATAGATTTCCTCAGATAACCGAAGAGTCCATGAAACAGGAAGGTTGAGAATTGGACTCAGAAGCCACACTAGCTCTCGTCATCTTGGACTAGCTCCAGGTATGGTGGAGGATGGAGGAGCAGTCACTGCGACAGTGCCCTGAAGCTACGCAGGGAGTGACTGCTGTTCCTTGTTGCTGGGCAGTCCCTGTCAATGAACGGGATCTCTGCCTTTCACATGAGAAGGATGCAGTGCCCAAACACCTTGGAATTAGTGGTCTCTGACTTGTGGCCGGCCTGGGTGCCTGCCTCCTCTAGGTAGGTCTAAGCTCCTCAAGGGCCAGTCAGCCCTTGTCCATGTTCTAGGGGAAAGGTGGCTGCAGTCTCCTAGTGAGTGGTGCCATGGGCCCACGTGGAGGCGGGGGGCAGGGGCTGAGTGCAGTCAGCGCTCCAAGCCCTTAGGAATCTCGTCCCCCCTGCTAGCTCCTCTTTACATACACCTGCCTTGTTTTCCCTTCACATTGGGCTTCATGCCATTCCCCAACATGCCCAGCGTTATTCGGTTTCTGGAACTTCCTTCACCCCTCCCACCTGCCTGCCTGTTTGTTGATAGGATAGACAAAGCAAAGCTTGGAAGCAAATGGCCCCTAGATTCCATCGCGGGCTGGCAGCACCACTATTCCGGTTGTCTTGGTTTGGGCCCAGGGCTGACAGAGGGGGCCGCCACCTGCAACCTTTCCTGCCTCCTGGCAAAGGGACAGAATATAGTGACCGGGCAGAGTGTCACTGCCCTCATGTCTCATCAGGCAGAGTCACGGGGCCACACCTGAGTCCAGTGGAGCAGGGATGCGATTGGTTCTCTCTGAAGGAGGGACCACAGCCCTGCAGTGCCCCACCCTCATCTCCCCATCCCTGTCAGGGCGATTCTGTCCCCTTTCAAGATTCACCCAGGCCCTACTGGCCCTGGTCTCCTCGGTGGGCACTTGTCTCCCTCCCCGGTACTCTTGTGTCTGGGGTGGGCACCCGGATCAACTTCAATCTAGCTTGCGCTGGACCTCCCATGTTGGCAGGTGGCTCATTACACCCACACGTCCCCCCTGGAGTTCAGCCGTAATGTGTCGCTCGTGATGTTGCAAAGGGAAGCAACCACCGATGAAGGCCCTGGAGGGCTTGGAAACCACGTGCCTTGAGTGATGACACTTGCGGGCGTTTGAGAATTGAAGAAGGATGTTTCGCTGTCTAACTTGAAAGGAGCTAACTGACCCGTATCAGGCATCAGGATTAAAGACCTTTGTGACCCAAGGTCACAAGGGCAGACAGACCCTTCCACCCTGCCATGGACTTCTTTCTGTTTCTGGGTTTGTTGTTGTTGTTGTTGTTGTTTTTGGAGACGGGGTCGCTCTATCTCCCAGGCTGGAGTACAGTGGTGCAATCGCAGCTCACTGCAGCCTCAGCCTCCTGGGCTCAAGCAATACTCCTGCCTCAGCCTTCCGAGTAGGTAGGACCATAGGCACATGCCACCAGGATCAAGACCATCCTGGCTAACACGGTGAAACCCCGTCTCTACTAAAAAATACAAAAAACTAGCCGGGCGAGGTGGCAGGCACCTGTAGTCCCAGCTACTCGGGAGGCTGAGACAGGAGAATGGCGTAAACCCGGGAGGCGGAGCTTGCAGTGAGCTGAGATCCGGCCACTGCACTCCAGCTATTTTATTTTATTTTATTTTTTGTAATGGGTCCCATCATGCTGTCCAAGCTGGCCTCACCATGTTGCCCACCACACTGTTTTCAAACTTTTGGGCTCAAGCGATCCTCCTGCCTCAGCCTCCCAAAGTGCTGGGATTTACAGGCTTGAGCCTCCACGCCTGGCCTGGACTTTCTGAAGAAGCCAGGCTTGGGTTGTGGGAATTATGGGGAATGTGCTGACAGGAATGACTACAGAAAGCTTCAGCCAAAGTGCAGCTCCTTTTGAACTGGTTTCCTAAGGACACTGAGCCTGCTTTGAAGAACTACTTCCTTCTCTGAACCTTCTGTGGAAGGTCGGCTGTTACAGCGCCACCTCGAGGTTTTGGTGGGAATAGTCAGTGCCCAGTCATCCTTTGGTGAATTAACTGCATTGGGCAATTAAGTGCATTCATGGAAGAAAAAACCTACTAGCAATCAGTAAAAACATATGTGTATTTAAACAATATACAGCTTGGAAATTTCAGGTAACCATCTTGGGGCTAATATCAGGGCAAGCACCTCCCCTTTCCCAAGCTGCTATGGCCAACCAAGCCCTGCCCAGTGATATGCAGCTCCTCCCATGAACCAGTTGTTAAATTTGCAGGGATTTTGTGGGCCAGTTGTTAAGCACAACCATTATTAAGAGTTAAATAGGCCGGGCGCGGTGGCTGAAGCCTGTAATCCCAGCACTTTGGGCGGCTGAGACGGGCAGATCACGAGGTCAGGAGATCAAGACCATCCTGGCTAACACAGTGAAACCCCATCTCTACTAAAAAATACAAAATACTAGCCGGGCGAGGTGGCAGGCGCCTGTAGTCCCAGCTACTCGGGAGGCTGAGGCAGGAGAATGGTGTAAACCCAGGAGGCGGAGCTTGCAGTGAGCTGAGATCTGGCCATTGCACTCCTGCCTGGGCGACAGAGTGAGACTCCGTCTCAAAAAAAAAAAAAAAAAAAAAAGAGTTAAATAACAGGCTGGGTACAGTGGCTTGTGCCTGTAATCTCAGCACTTTGGGAGGTTGAGGTGGGTGGATCATGAGGTCAGGAGTTTGAGACCAGCCCGGCCAACATGGTGAAACTTCGTCTGTACTAAAAATACAAAAATTAGCTGAGCATGGTGGTGCACGCCTGTAATCCCAGCTCCTCTGGAGGCTGAGGCAGGAGAATCGCTTGAACCCAGGAGGCAGAGATTGCAGTGAGCTGAGATCGCACCACTGCACTCCAGCCTGGGTGACAGAGTGAGACTCCGTCTCAAAACAAAACAAACTCAGCATTTTTGAATTGTTTTTGTGCATCTGATCTGACTATTGTCTATGCACTTAAGTTTATTCGTGTCTGTTGCAGCTCTGGGATGGAAATGTAGTGGCGTGTGTCTCTTCCCAACTCCGTATTCGGTAACATCATGTGGGTAGCTGAAAATCGGCCATGGTGGGGATATGTACACCTTGGAAGTCCACACATGTCCCTGTCTGGTCTGGGCACGAGGAGGCCTGAGTGGCTCCTGGGAACTGGGTGTGAGGGTGGAGGCACCAGGTGGGGTAGCAAGGAGGAAGAAGAGGTCAGCAGCAGCTGCTCTGTGGCTCCGTCCACCTGAGGACTAATGTTTGAAAACTGCAGAATTTGCAAAGAAACACACAGCAATCATTATTCTAAAAGATACTGTTTTAAGTGATTTCTTTTATTATTTATATTATGGTTGCTTGTCAGTGTGACAGGCCATGCCTGAGCTGTCCATGTAAAGTTCCCAAGAGGGCACAGATGGGAGACTGCGATGCAGCCTCAGATGGGGGGGGGAACACCCAGTGCCACACGGCAAGAATTTTACACCCAGGTGGTGATGAGGCAGGGAAGAAAAGGGGCGCGTCTGCAGCTCTGTGCCCCTCTAGCCTGGCTGGCATCTCTGCCTGCTCATGTCAGAGAACAATTCAGCGGGCTACACAGGAGCCATGGTCTACCCAGGAGCTTTCTTACAACCTACTTCCCCTGTGCATTGCTTCCTTGATGCTTCTGGAGGAAATCAAATTAAAAGCAAACTTGAACCAAGTCCAGGTTGTCAATATCTCCCATTCTTGAACCCAGTCCAGCTTCCTGGTACAGACATTAAGCATCTTATATGATGCCTTACATCCCTAAATTATCATACTTGCATCACACTTTCAAGGATATACATCTGAAATACATTCCGAAATAGTGTTTATGATTCTAATTAAGATTACATTAAGTCCAGTTTTTAGAGTTTTAAGCATTGTATATGGAGTTAACAATTAAAAATAAAAAACGTGTGTATTTTTAATTGCTCTTGTATTTTGATGCTCTGCAGCATCCAGTGAATCGATGGCTTAAGTGCTTTAGGGAAGTGGTGGGTTCTGCTACAAAAATAAATTTGTTGTTCACTTTGACAATCAACTTAGGCTTTCCATTTTGTTTTGTCTTCTAGGCAAAACAATAGTCTCGAACGCTGGGTTTTGTTAAGAAAAACAACTTTTTCTGAATTCCAAAGCTTCCTTCTAAATATAAGGAATCAATGCCGGCTTATTTTGAGCGTAGACTTTTACTGTAAGCCATAAATAGAAGGAATTCTGGATACAATGGAAGTGAGGTTCCTGAGCGACAGGAAGGCGGAGGAGAAAGCATTCTGCTTTGCCTGGGAGAGGTTTGTGGGGGGTGAGACCAGCGGGAGAAGCGGCCAAGAGCTGGAGGCCGCTTTGAGCGAAATCCCGAGGCAGAGGGAGGTGTCCAGGCAGACGGACCTGAGATGCTCCTTGTCCACCCATGACACCTGCCTGTGTCCGACAGGAGTTCCAGGGGTGGGCCACAGAGGTGCTGAGGCAGGGAGGGCGTGAGGTGGTCATCCGAAACAGGGACCTGGGAACCAGGAGCCATGGCACTTGCCTTGGGTACTGGGGGACACTCAAAGGCCCATGGGGCAGTCAGCTCAGTGGACAGAGACCAATGGGATGGGTCACATAACTGGAGGCCAGAGGGGACCCAGAGGATGGCAGGTAGACCCAAAGCCCCTCACTCACCACCACCCTGAGGCCACATTAACTTCTTTTATGGCACTCAGCTGCCCCCAGTCAAGTCCCTGGTGGAGTCACATAAGAGAGTCTGTGCCAGGCTGGGGACCACAGTACAAAGCACAGCTCCATGACTGCAGGAGCCCTCATAAGACCCCAGGGACAGAGAGGTCATGGGGGCTGCAGGGTTAGGCCCAGCCATTGTCTCAGGGAAGAGTTGGAAAGGGCTTGAAAGCCCCCTATTACTTCTGTGCCCTGATGTCCCCAAATCCTCTGGCCCCCTGGCCTCAGCGTTTCCTTTAACAAGCAAGTGAAATGGCCCCAGCACCTTCCCAGCAGCGGAGTACTGAGGGAAGTCAGGGCTCACCCAGCACTCCTGTGGGGAGAGAGAGGAGGTCCTTCTTCCATCCCCTCTCACTGGGGGTCCTGAAAGTCAGTATCACGAGGCTGTCAGTGGGAACAGATAGAACTGGTCAGGAAACAAACTTCACGGTCAATGTTAGATTTCCTGTTTCAAGAAAATACACTGGCCATTTCCAGCTACAGAGACTCCCTTCCTAGGCTGCCCACTGGCTGGCCCCCATCCACCCCAGGGCTCTCTAGAAAAGACAGTGTGGGGTGACAGAGCTGGCTCTGCAGCCAGACAGGCAGGAGTTCAAATCCCAGGCTCCCATCTCACTGGTTATGTGGCCCTGTGTGACCCTGGGATCTTTCCTTCCTGACCCCCAATTCATCCATCTGTAAAATGGGAGTCCTGAGGCCCCATCCACAGGTTTCTGAGTAGTGGGATAACTGATATAAGGGACTCTCACGTTCTTGGTACAGAATCAACACTTGGTAAATGGCAGCAATTGCTGCTATTGGCTTCTGGTCCAATCCCTTCGGGGCACCTGTGCCAGGTGTGTGGGAGGACACTAATAAAGAGTGACTCTGCAGAGACAGCCACAGGATGGGCAGGAGGGAGCAAAGGAATGCGGGGTCCCCCAAAGTAGCAGCACAGTTGGGAGCAGTGGCAGTGGGTATGTAGCAGTGCTGAGCTGTGGTGAGTGGGTGGAGTGGAGAAGCAGTGCTGGGAAGCTGGCTGGGGCTGGGGTGACCTGGGGCCCTAGGGGAGGGAGTGGAGTGACAGGGTGCCAGCTGGACCTATGCCATGGCAGTGCAGCCAGCACGAGGGGCTGGTGCAGGAGCCGGCAGGAGTGGGGCCTGCAGGGGCCAGGGTGGAGGGCTCAAGGCTTGTGCAGCCTGCAGGGTCTGAGTGGAGTCAGGCCAGGGCCACGTGGGCAGGCATGGGACTGGGGGAGGAGCTTATTCAGGGGTGGACCTGGGTTTTTCTCGTGAGTGAGCTAAGGGGTGCACAGAAGGCCTCCCTCTCAATGTCCCACTCTCCAATCCTTCCTCCTAAGAGATCGATCTGGGCCACGAACTTCTGCTCCAAAGGCCAGTCCTCTAGCAGAGCCACGTCTGTGAAGAGACCCGAGACACCATTGACATTTCTCTATTCCCGGGGTTCTCACACTTTGGCAAAGGTGTGAGAGGTGCAATTGCTCGACCTTACCCAGAGTCTCTGGGTCAGTAGATCTGCCGTGGGGCCTGAGAATTTGCAGTTCTGTTAAGTACCCAAGAGATGTTTATGCTGCTGGTCAGGGACCACACTGGTCAGGGACTGAACTAGGTGTTGGTGCAGTATCACCTGGGACCCTCGCAGAGTACTCTATGGCAAATATTTTTAGAAAGCACTTGCCACAGCGCAGGTTCCCCCACCCCATGTCACAGCGAATGCCACTCAAGACCAGAGAGGGTGAGTAATCTCCCCAAGGTCATTCAGCTGAATGGTGGCGTAGTTATCATTTGTAGTTAGGTCTCCTGGCACCAAGTTCTCCACCCCGTCACCATGATAATGACCATCGTTGTCATCATCGTCACCACCATCATTGTCATTGTCATCACCACAGGCACTCTGAGCTCCCTGTGGCCTGTTTTGCAGCTTTGCTCCTGCCCAGGACCAGGGACCACCCAGAGCTTCATAATTGTCAGCTGAGTGGAATCCCTTCTTGGGGCAAGTCAGTGAGAAAGACTTTCTCAGGCTGCAGTTGATGACCGTTGGCTGAGGCCCCCACTGTGAGCTGGGCAGGGTGGCCAGGGAATAAGGAGGAGGAGACTTTGCTTGCTTAGCATCAGTTGAGGTGGAGGGGCCATGGGCCAAGGCAAGCTTCAGAGGCGACAGAAGGGAGGTGGAACTGCACCCTGGTCATGTTACCTTCTCGAAACCCGCTGGGAGCTGGGAAGGCGATTGCCACTCTCCAGTCTGGCTTTGAGTAAGGTGCATCTCCCAGGCCTC
Source organism: Piliocolobus tephrosceles (assembly GCF_002776525.5). Classification (NCBI taxonomy): domain Eukaryota; kingdom Metazoa; phylum Chordata; class Mammalia; order Primates; family Cercopithecidae; genus Piliocolobus; species Piliocolobus tephrosceles. The sequence goes on from NC_045442.1 coordinate 16,927,362, forward strand.
CTGTCCTGTCTGCCCGCCAGGCTGTTGTTGCCTGGAGGTACCAGACCAGAGCTGAGGGTTCTGAGAAGGAAATGCAATTTGCCATTGGTGTATGAGGCCTTCTTCTATGCTACCGTGTACTGCTCAGTGGACTGAAGCCTTTGCTCATTAGCAGGGCCTCATCCCAGGCCAGTTCATCCTGGGCCTCTCAGTGGTTGAGGAAATGCCTGGGCCCATCTGGGCCTGCCCTTGCCTCCCTGGGACCTTGCCTCCCATGCAGAGGAAAAGGAGTGGGAGGAAGGAGGGCCCAGGGGGAGTCAACGGGAGCAGCTGGGGCTGCAGGTGTTTGGAAGTCCCCTGGCCCACCCACACTTTTAGTCTAGCCGGGGGCCTGGTCCTGACTGAGCCCCTTCTCAGAAGAACCACAGGTGGCTGGGCGCGGTGGCTCATGCTTGTTAATACCAGCACTTTGGGAGGCCAAGGTGGGAGAATTGCTTGAGATTAAGAGTTCAAGACCAGCCTAGGCAGCATAGTGAGACTCGTCTTTACAAATAATAATAAAAAGAAAAAAATTAGCCAGATGTGGTGGTGTGTGCCTATAGTCCCGGCTACTTGGGAGCCTAAGTTGGTAAGATCGCTTGAGCCTAGGAGGTTGAGGCTGCAGTGAGCCGTGATCACAACACTCACTCCTGCCTAGGCAACAGAGAGGGAGACCCTGTTTTGAAAGACAGAAAGAGAGAAAGAGGGAGGCAGGAAAGGAAGGAAGGAGGGAGGGAGGGAGGGAGGAAGGAAGGAAGGAAGG
>NC_045442.1:16928542-16970700 GCF_002776525.5 Piliocolobus tephrosceles
AGGGAGGGAGGGAGGGACGGAGGGAGGAAGGAAGGAAGGAAGGAAGGAAGGAAGGAAGGAAGGAAGGAAGGAAGGACGGACCACAGGCCTTCCTAGAGCAGAGATAGGGCCCAGGGATAAAACTTGGAACTTTGGAGCCGGACAGCTTCCAGCCTCATTTGCTCTCCTGCCTTCAAGTTGTGATTTAACTTCTCTGGGTCTCAGTTTCAACATCTGCAAAAGGGCTGTTACAAATATTCCCTGAAAGCATCTTCCTGGAGACAGAGCTCTGAGTCTGGGCCTGGCATGCAGCTCCATAGAGTCTGCTTGGCATTTTCTGCCAGCAGAGCCAGCCCTGCTGGTCCCAGGAGCAAGTAGGGTAGAGTCTGAGATCCTCTTCTTCTGCCAAGTGTTGGGGCTCTGGGGCTCTGTCCTGGGCCCTCCTCTCTTCACCTGTACATAGGATCCAAGATCAGCTCCTTCACTCAGTGGCTTCACAGTCCCCCCGCCCCTGCACTGATGGTCCCTGGACCCACGTGATCCGGTCTTGTCTGGACATCTCCACTTGAATGTTCCAGAGACACCCAGGTCGCTTAGTGTCCCAAGGCGGGACCACCATCGTCCTCGCCGCTACCCCCACTCCTGTCCTGTGCTGTCATTTCAGGGAATGGCCTGGCATCCAGCCTCGTCCTGCCTCTGCCTTCTCCCACAGTAAGCTTATTGAGTGTAGCTCACCTGGAAATGTGGAGATGGGAAATACAGTGGGGACTGTTCAGGTGTGGCCGTGGCTGAGACAGCACAGCCCCTGGATCAGCCTGCCTGGACTGGAGTTGGCATAAATGTAGGCCCCACATAAATGTAGGCGCGGGGATGCCACTCCCCATGCCCCCCCACCCAGCAGTTCTCCCAACTCCATGCTTCTGGAACTCAAGGCAACTTGGGGGGTGCACTCCCTCACCATTATCCCCTTTTCTGCCTTTCTGTCTGGGTCCCTTGTAGTTTGACCAGCAAGTACCCCTTGTTTGGGAGAGAAACCTCCCTCCCCTACAGAGAGAAACTGCAGGGACTGCCTCTCATTCACCCCATCCCCGGGCTCCTTGGTAAACACGCTGGCAGGCAGGGATTTCCCGTGATGGGATTTCGCAATTGCCGTCCCATCCTTTTGGATGTATTCATTCCGGAAACATCCTCCCAGGGGCCCTCTGTCCAGGCCCTGGAAATGATTCAGACCCAGGCTCTGCCCTGGCCTCTTTCGTTGCTTAAAATATTCCAGTGGCTTCTCTTCCTTCCTCAGTTCCCATTTCAGCTCCCGGAGGAGGGTGACCCCTCACCCAGACCTGTCACTGGCTTTGCTGGTGGGCTCACCCCTAGGTTTTCGGTTTTGGCCTCTGGCCCCAGTGTCTCGTCAGTGCCCCTGTCCTCCCCTCCCCTCTGTGTGGCCTCCAAGCCAGCGGCTGCTGATGGCCCCAGCTCCCAGCCAGTGTCCTTGTTTTATCTCGCCTGTGAATGTGCCTCTCTTCAGAGCATGTCACTGTGGCAGCCCAGTCAGGCCCTATGTTGGAGGCAAAATGGGCGGGGCCTTTGAACCATGGACTTGGGGCATCTCTGGGTTTCTCTGAGCCTGCGCCCACCTCTGTCTGCATGTACAGACTCAGGAGCCACAGTCCAGGGTTTGCAAACTGAGGTCCCTTGAGCACATTTGAGAATACCCCACCCCAACCCTGCTGTCCACTGCCCCCTCCCCCAGCACACACAGCCCACAGCCCCACCCCAACCCTGCTGTCCACTGCCCCCTCCCCCAGCACACACCCACAGCCCCACCCCAATCCTGCTGTCCCCTGCCCCCTCCCCCAGCACATACAGCCCACAGCCCCACCCCAACCCTGCTGTCCGCTGCCCCCTCCCCCAGTACACACAGCCCACAGCCCCACCCCAACCCTGCTGTCCCCTGCCCCCTCCCCCAGCACACACAGCCTGCAGCAGCTAAAAGAAGTCATTCTTCCTTTTAAAAGTAAAAATCTCCCCCCAGAGAGGCTTGTAAGTGACCCGAAGACGTCCTTAGAAAAGGCTTTCAGACATTTGAGGCTTCCATGTTTAAAGCAAATTCACAGAAGGTTGAGGTTGGGGACGCTGGGCCCCTTGTTTCCAAGAGCAGAGGACTGCCGGGAGCACCTGGGGAGGGGCTTATGGGAACAGTGCACAGGAGGTTGGAGGAGAGATGGTGGGGACACCCGGCAGCCATGGACCTTTATGAAGAGCGGACTCTCTAGCACTCCAGCCGGAGCTTGGTGTCTCTGCCACCCCCCCGCCCCCCCCCCCCCTCCCCCCGGTCCCCCCCCCCCCCCCCCCCACCTTGCTGCCTCATGGGTCCACTTCCTGCTGCCCATGTGCCACCTGGCTTTGAGCCATCATCCTGAAGCATCCTGCATCCTTCTCTGAGCATCTCACACATTCCCAAACCCAAGGAGGGCATTGGACTGGCCCCACCAGGAGCTGGGTGTCCGCCGAGCCTCTGATCCGCCCCTTCACAAGCACACAGGGTGTCCTCTGGGACCTCCCCACATCTGCCCCTTCTGTCTGTACTGGCGGGTCTGCAGGAAGCCTTTCATCTGAGGGCGACCTTTGAACTTCACCAGCGGCTCTCACAGGGGCCGCATAAGCCAAACTCTTGGTAATCATTCCAGAGCCAGAGGCCCCTGCCCTGTTTTTGGTGTCTGTGTGACCATGGCAAGTCACCGCCCTCTCTTGAGTCTTGGTTATTGCATCCACCACAAGGGCTCACGTCAGACCTCCTCCATTCCTCCATCAGGCTCTTCTGAGGATCAATGGGGCTGTGACAGCATGTCCGGCACCCGGCCGCAAGGATAACTCTCTCCTTACTTGCCTAATTCTGCTCAGAGTCGAGAATGGCCCAAATGACCTTGGAGCTCTGTGGTGCCATCGCCTCTTGCAGCTTTCCTTGGAGAGCTGGCACTCTAGCGAGCACACCCAGATGGAAGGCGGAAAGAAGTTGAAGCCCAAGGAGCCGAGGCCTGCACTTGAGCAGATGTCTTCCTCAGCCTACATTTTCTTCCGAGCACCCCAAGCAACTATGGCAACCCAACCTGTGGAGAGTAAAGGGGCTTCAGAAGGGTTTTGTGTGTTTCTCTCCCTGTTGTCTTTGGAGCGCTGCTTCGTGCATCTCCAGGAGAGTTGATAACTGAATCAATAGCTGCTTGGCTCTAATTTATTGAGCTCTATTGCCTAAACCTAATTAGCATGATTCTGAGCCATGAAGTGCTCTAAGTCCTGTACTTAGACGGGGAATCGATCCCGCAGCTGCCCTGGGCTGAGTGAATGTCAGGGAAAGGGATGGGGGTGGGGACATCATTCCAGTAAAAGTGAGAGCCAGATAGGAAGACACAGCCCAGGAGAGCAACATTCTGGTGCTTTCACCACCCCGAGCCCTAGCCCTCAAGGTGGCGACTTTTCACCCCAAGTCCTGGCCCTCAGAATGGGAGACCATAGGGGTCTATGTTGGAGAGCCAACCCCACTGCTTGGCAGCTGGGTGCTTGACTTTCTCTAAGCCTTCGTTTTCTTGGCTGGAATGAGGATCTGGTGATGACACCATAGCAAGGGGTGGGGAAAGCATTCCTTAAGAACCCCCCACCAAGCTCACACCGTAGGCTTGCCTGATTGTGAAGAGGGGCCCTCTAGGTCCAGCACAGGGTCCAAGTGACCTCGCAGGAAGGTTGGTGACTGGAGGAAGGGGAGGCCGAGTGACAATTGGTCAGTCAGAAGATCCTAGTGGTGTCTGGGCCAGGGGACTTCTAAGGACAGAGGTGGTGAATGGGCCGATGTTTGTGTCTCCCTGTGCTGTGCTGGCTGTCACTTTCCACACCTGCTTTGAAAGTCTGCATCCCACACAGTGAAGGTATTTGGAGTGGGAAAGAAGCACAACGTCCAGTCCTACAGGTCAGGCCAGTGTGGTTGAGAGAGAGAAGAGGGCAATACACAGCAGGGGAGTCCCAGGAAGAAGAGACTTGGAGTTAAAGATAACTCAGAGGAACAAGCTGGCCCTGCAATAGGGGGCTGTGCTAGGGCCAAAGTCAGGGTGATCTCAGCAGGCTGCTTTTAAAAAAGAAAAATTGAGCCGGGCTAAGTGTCTCACACCTGTAGTCCCAGCACTTTGGGAGGCTGAGGTGGGAGGATGACTTGAGGCCAGCAGTTCAAGACCAGTCTGGGTAACATAGTGAAACCCACCCCCCAAACTCTACAAAAATACAAGAATTAGCCAGGCTTCTGTAGTCCCAGCTACTCAAGAGGCTGAGACAGGAGGTTCACTTGAGCCCAGGAGTTCGAGGTTGCAGTGAGCCATGAATGCCCCACTGCACTCCAGCCTGGATAACAGAGACCCTGTCTCAGAATAAATAAATACTTCGAGACATAATTTACATAACAGAAAATTGACCATTTTAAAGTGTACAAGTCAGTGGGTTTTGGATGTTCATTGTGTTGTGCAACCATCACCATTGTCTAATTCAGAACATTTTCATCACCCCAAAGAGAAACCGTGTACCTATTAGCAGTTGCTCGTTTTCCCCTCCCCGCAGCCCCTGGCAAGCACTAGTCTGCTTTCTGTCTCTATGGATTTGCCTACTCTGGATATTTCATATAAATGGAATCAAACAGTACATGGTCTTTTGCATCTGGCTTCTTTCTCTTAGCATAATGTTTTCAAGGTTCATTCATGTCATGGCATATGTCAGTACTTTATTCTTTTTTATGGCTGAATCGTGTTCTACTGTATGGAGAGAGCACATTTTCTCCATTCACCCATGGGTGGGCGCTTGGGTGGTTTCTACTTTTTGGCTATTGGGAATGATGCTGCTGTGAACACTTGTGTCCAAGTTACTGTGTAAACTTACGTTTTTGGTTCTCTTGGATATATACCTAGGAGTGGACTAGGGGTGCCATTTGATAATTCTGTGTTTAACTTTTTGAGGAACTGCCAGACTTTTAAAGGCTGCTTTTGTAGCCCTGCCTCTGAGATACTGGGGGTACACGTGATTAGAAGGGGTAGTTACTCCCTTTTGAAAAAGGGTGCAATTAGGGAACATAGTGCCGAGAAAGTTCGCAGAGCCCTTGGTAAATTAGCCCAGGTGGCATCATGCCATCTGAAGCCATGAAGCGTCATGCCGTCCTGAAGCCACATGCGGCATCAGAAGCAAAGGGGTCTTTTGCCTGGGATTTTGGTTAAAGCCCCCTTGTGGCCTGGACTTCCGAGTCTGGGTTCTGAGCCAACTGCTGCCTCTTCTGCAGAGGCCTAAAGCACTGGTGACAGTGCAGAGTTAACCAACAACCTCCCCTCCCTTGTTGTCGATTTCTGCAGACAAATTAAAAGCTCGCTGTGCCCCACCCCAGGCTGTTTGCAGCAGGAATGTAGGGCTGGCCTTGCTGGCTGAGGCTAGTGGGAGCAGAGAAGGGAAGGACGGGGAGATAATGTTGGGGAGGCTCCTCAGGTCCCAGGGCCGAGCCTCCACCCAGCAGCTGGGGTAGATGGTCCTCTCCTGTCTGCCCTGCCTTAGCTCTGCTAGGACAGGGCTGCTTGTCTGCACCATCACTGGTTGGGGAGGGGTACAGGATGGGAGAAAGGGGGATGAACACGGCGCCTGAGCCAAGGAGAACAAGTCAGCAGACAGCCTTCTCTCAGGCAGCCTTCTGGCCTCTTCCAGTCTCCATGGCCCAGGCTCTTGTCCTCTGGTTGCCTCTTTGCTGCCTCTTCTCAGGGTCTCGTTCCCCAGGGCCACTGTTTCCTCCAGGCCAATGAGGAGAGGAGACACTGTGAAGCAGACTCATCAGAGACATGCTAGAACAAGATCAGGTACCCCCACTCCAGCCCCCAGAGGACTGCAGCCCTCCACTCTCCACCCTAGCCCATCTCAGGGTCATGAACTGGGTGGCAGACCCCAGCAGGGGGTCAGACCCCAGACCCTCCTCAGTTCCCTGGGGACCGTGTCTCCACTTCCCCACTGCAATGGGCTTGGCTGTCAGCCTGATGGATCTTTTTGGGGTCGACTGGTGGATGCAAATCCAGCAGTTCCCTGGGGGCCCTGCAGGTGCCAGTGTGAGCTTTTTCTTTTTAAGTTCCTAGCATTTTATTTAAAGGAAATCTCTCAACAAAATTGTTAGTTTATTAAATCACAAGGCCAGAGTAGGTGAGAGACGATTTGAACCAAAGATGCGTGAATGGCACTCCTTACTCCTAGCAAGAGTGAGTTTGAAGAGAAACATGATTAAAAGAATGGGATTCCCATGAGCCATGCCAAGCTGATTGAATTGTGGGGAGGAAATGACAATCTGGGTTAATTTTTTTTTTTTTTTTTTGAGACGGAGTCTCGCTCTGTCGCCCAGGCTGGAGTGCAGTGGCCGGATCTCAGCTCACTGCAAGCTCCGCCTCCTGGGTTTACGCCATTCTCCTGCCTCAGCCTCCTGAGTAGCTGGGACTACAGGCGCCCACCACCTCGCCCGGCTAGTTTTTTGTATTTTTTAGTAGAGACGGGGTTTCACTGGGTTAGCCAGGATGGTCTCGATCTCCTGACCTTGTGATCCGCCCATCTCGGCCTCCCAAAGTGCTGGGATTACAGACTTGAGCCACTGCGCCCAGCCAATCTGGGTTAATTTTTAATGTCATTTCCAGGCAGTTAAAACCACTGGGGGAGCAATGAACTTTCTTCTGAATGCCTCTAAGAAGGGGACCAGGCAGTCTCTGTGAGGGCTGTGGGGCAGCCTTGTCTGAAGACGCAGATGGACAGAAGTGTCCCTTTCTTACTTACAGGACATTAAGTTGGAGGTGGGAGGTGAGTAGGGGCATCCACAGGAGCTTTTGAAGGGGAGTAAAGTCCTCCAGGAGCACATTTTGGCTCCTCTCAAAGCCAGTAGCCACTTTGCTCCCAGGTAGGGTGACTACCTGTCCCTGTTGGCCCAGGCCTGAGGGAGTTCTTGGAGTGCCAGAATTTCAGTTTTCAACCAGGACAGTCCTGGACAAACCGGGATGAATTGGTCATCCTAACCAGCAGCCTAGGACCCAGGACTTTCAGTGTCCAAAGTGAAAGAGTCTCAGGCAACACTGGATGAGTTGTTCATGCCCCAGTGTCCGGGCGACTATTCATGATCACACTCAGCACTGGGGTTGGGTAAGGGAGGAGAGGGGGCAGAGGAGGTGGAGAGCAGGAAAGGTGAGAAGGCGAATGTGGCCGAATGGTGAGAGGGAGTGTTTGCCGTCAAACAGGACCTGGTTGCCTAAAGGATGGTCCATCTGTGCGTTGGAGCCACAAGCAGCTGTGGAGAGGAATGCAGCAGTTCCACAGCTATGAAGCAATGTCCAAATACCAGGTTGCAAGGAGGAAAACCCAAGGCATAGAACAGCATACAATGTGTTCCTGTTGGGCAAAAATGGAAAGAATATGTATGTCTGTGCTTGTCTACGCTAAGGCAAGACTGGGAACACTGGCTGGGAAGAACTGAAAGGCATTTCATTGTAAACCCTCCCTAGGGGGCGCCATCGCCACCCTCGAGAACAACAGGCTCCGGCAGGTTTCTCAGCATCTAACTGGTGTGTCCTTCCCCACACATGTGTGTCTTCTTTCCTTCAACTTTTAATCTTGAAAATTCTCAAACCTACAGAGAAATTATAAGAATAGTGCAGTCAACACCCATGTGCCTCTAAAAATCTTCCTTTCTGCCCTCTTTTTTCTTTCTGTAAATATCTTTTGTTTTTAATATTATTATGGACTCCTAGATCTATTTTAAAAATTCAGTTTATTATAATAAATTGCTATCATTTTTCCTTTTTTCCCCTCCTATGGTCCCGGATTTGGCCAGTGGGAGCTCCTTCATGCTGGCCTCTCTATGTTTTTAGTATTGCCTCTTTGGTCTTTGACTACTTTCTGCCATGATATGATGTTTCAGGTTTTATTTTATTTATTTAATTAAAAAATTTTTTTTGATGTTTCAGGTTTAACTTGGAGTTTCCGTGCCCCAGTCCTGGAATTAACTATATCACCAAGGAGCCCATGTGCTTTTGGGTGGGGAATGGTATTTAGAAACCAAAACCTGGGCACTAGGTGTGCTTATTGTCACTGGAGTGTCATTGCTTCTAGGTCTTTCCAGAGAACAGAACTAGGCTGTTCTCAAAACCATGAGTACATACAGATGTATCCAGTAGCATGCATTTACCTCACCTTTCCCCATTCTATATTTGCATCTCTCCTCTCTAAAGTCAAAACACTGGTCCCCATATCACATCTTTACTCATTTATTCAATCCTTCACTACACAAAAGAATAGTTTCAGAATTACAGCACCATTACTTCTATCCACGACAAGCCTGCTAAATTAAGTTGAAGATTTCTTTGTGTTCTTTTTGTCATTAGAAAATGTATATTCAAGATATGCAGTTAGAGTACTACATCCAGAATTACTTGAATGAATGATTTTTGTGTGTGGCTATACTATATCTCTACTACTCATATGATGGATAGTAAGATTTGTTTGTTTCTATTTATGTCAAATGTAGGGTTTGCTCTTTAAAAACCCTTTGGATTTAAATTGATTTTCAGATATATAAAGCACTCCAAGTCAAAGCTGTATAAAAAGGTATAAAAACTGTATGAAAAGACATTATAAGATGTCTCACTATCATTCCCATCCCTTTCACTCTGCCCCCTCCATTTTGTTAGTTTCCAGTGTATTGCTCTTGTGTTTGTTTTTGCAAAACTAAGCATAAATATATATGTATATTTCCCCACTCCTTTTTAACACAAAACATAGAATACTCTCTTTATGTAGTCTTTTGCATTTTGCTTGTTTTTCTTAATATGTCCTAGAAATTGCTGCATGTCTATTGATAGGGCTTTTCTTCATTCATTTCTATGACTGCATAGAATTTCATTGAGTGAATCTACCGTATTTTATTTTCAACTTGTCTATGAATGATCGTCTGTGTTGTTTCCACTATTTTGCGATCACAACTCGTCCTTCGATAATAACCTTTGACGTTGTTGGTTTGTATTTGTAGGCAGATTCCTACATGTGGGGTTGCTGGATCAAAGTATAAATCTATAATACATGCAGCTATGACTTCCGTAAGAGTAGTGCCAGTGGAAGGGCTTTTCCCATAGTGAGTTAGAAGGAAATTCACCACTGCCTTGGGAGCCATAATAGAGGGTCCCGTGAGGACGACTGGGAGATCCCATGAGACTCAGCCCTGGCACTGGATAAATCCTGACATTAGCTCATTTGTAGCCTACAGTCATAGACTTCCTGGTACAAACACCCGCCAAAGGAGGCAGGGAAGTAAGAGAAGCTCATTGCCGAGCCCCTCCCATAACGCCATGGTCCTATCAGCATCTACATTTTACTCGTGCTTTTTCTTTCTCCACAAAAGCCTGCTGTGCCCCAGCTTCCATCCAGTGGCTTTCATAGTTCATGATTATTTTGGACAAAAATAAAGCTTCAGTCTATGCTGTCTTTAAATCTGACTTTCTTAGAAACCTCAGATGATCTTTTCCAATTCAGTTGAATCTCATAACCCAAAAAAACCTAGTCCAGAGCACATTTTGTTCATGAGGGAGAGAAAAATGACCCCTTTGTGTCTGCCTGGAGATGGCCCCAAGTTGGGACTGGGGCCAGCTATGTCTTTGCCCAGGGCCAAGTCCCCAAATAGAGGGTCCCCCGGCCCCACCCTGCTGGGAGCCGTTCCACCCAGATTCTGGGAAGCTGGGGCCCTGCTCTATGCATGGAGAGACTGAATCATATCATACTATACAAACAGAAGTGATGTATGCAGAGAAAAGAGGTCTGCAGAGGCTACTTTCAGAATATGAGCAGTAGTATCTGGGAGTAGGGGTTTTTCACAAGAGATTTTTCTTTACATTTATTGTCAGTTATTATTGCTTGAAAATGATTGCGTTTCACTGGTGTCTTTTGAAAACATTTTATTTTAAAATATTAGCTAAAAGATCATTTGGCTTCTCCTAGCCCACATGTACAATGAGATAGAAAAATCAAAGCCAGATCCATTCAGAAGTAGCAAGTTTCCACCATGCCTGAGTTCAAGTTGAATACTAAGTTGGGCTGCCTCCTACCAACACCAGGGTATATCTGTTTGTACCAGGTATGTCAGCTCTGTCACCATCAGCAACAAAACTTCTTTATGCATTTACCATGTGTCTGGAGCTGTGCTAGAGGTGACCACGATGTAGATCCTGTCCTTAAGATGGTGGCAGCTGAGTATCAGGTACAGACATACCCAAGTCATTGCTGAGTGTAAAGAGAGAACTGCCCTAGAGGAGGAAAAGAGAGTTTTGTTCAAGGTAAGGACGAGGGCAAATGATTACCAGGGAAGGCTTCCCGGAGGAGGAATACCCTACTGAATTTTGAAAGAGTAAGAGGAAGGCCAGGCATGGTGGCTCAGGCCTGTAATCCCAGCACTCTGGGAGGCTGAGGCAGGTGGATCATTTAAGCTCGAGACCATCCTGGCCAACATGACAAAACTCATTTTGTAAAAATACAAAATTTTGTGACTAATTTTGTAAAAATACAAAAATTAGCCAGACATGGTGGCACGTGCCTGTAGTCCCAGCTGGCAGGGAGGCTGAGGCAGACGAATCGCTTGAACCTGGGAAGTGGAGGGTGCAGTGAGCCGAGATTGTGCCACTACACTCCAGCGTGGGTGACAGAGGGAAACTCTGTCTCAAAAAATTAAAACAGAAAGAGTAAGAGGAGTTTCTAAGGCAAGAAAGAGGACCAGGGTGGGGTTTCCAGGCAGTGTGGAAATGCAGACATGTGAGATGCAGAGCATGTGGGGTAGGAGGGTCATGGGTCATGCTGAATCCAGAGCATGGCCATTGTGACTTCATCCTGTAAGGGATGAGGAGGAAGTCAACATTTAAAATAGGGGCAAGCCATAATCAGGTATGTATTTTCCAAAATAGAAAAACATACACACTTTTGCAGCAGGGTAAAAATGGATTGGGGGCGAGGGATCGGGACCAGAGGCAGGGAGACGAAGTGACAGTCATCCAGGTGGGAAGTGACAAGGTCTTCATCTGAGGAGGTGCCCACGGGGCTGAAGAGGAGCCATTCTGGAGGTCTGTCCAGTCTGGTGACCACCAGGATGGGAGAGTGAGGCAGGGGACAGGCCAGGTGGTTTATGCTATGCCAAAGGTCTGTGAGGACAAGGGCCACGCTGTATTTGGAGCCTAGCACAGTGCCTGGCATGTGAAAGGAACTCAATGAATATTGGTATATAAGCTGCAAAAAACTGGGCTGCCATTCAGGCCAGCCTTAGCACAATGTTGTATTCAAAGACCAGCACAACATCCAAACATAATTGAAAGCAAATTAAAACTTTTCTGTAGACTCTCAAGAAAATGTAAAGGGGAACATTCTTAACATCCAGCAAAACCTGAAAAATCCTTTTTTTTTCTTATCACTGCCTGCTTCTCCCTCCCCCACCTCTCTTTTTCTCATATTCCTGACAGCCACTTCCAGCATCTCTCTCCTCTTTAGGTTTGCGAACTTTCTTCTTAAGGTCTGTCCTGTTTTTCCTTCCACCTTCACCTTTTAGATCAAGGATTTTGCTTTGTTTTGTTTTTCTTTTTGTTTTGAAACAGTCTGGCTGTGTCACCCAGGCTGGAGTCCAGTGGTACGATATCTGCTCAAGGCATCCTGCCTCCTGGGCTCAAGCTATCCTCCAGCCAGACGAGCACCTCCATGCTTGACTAATTTCTTGGGTTTTTTTTTTTTTTTTAGACGAGTTCTCCACTATGTAGATGAGTTCCTCACTCATTAGCCTGGGTAATTTTTGTTTATGTTTTTGTTTTTGAGATAGAGTCTCTTGCTCTGTCGCCAAGGTGGGAGTACAGTGGTGTGATCTCGGCTCATTGCAACCTCCATCTCCCAGGTTCAAGCAATTCTCGTGCCTCAGCCTCCCAAGTAGCTGGGACTGCAGGTGTATACCACCACACCCAGCTAATTTTTGTATTTTTAATAGAGACGGGGTTTCACCATGTTGCCTAGGCTGGCCTCGAACTCCTAACCTCAAGTGATCCACCTGCCTCAGTCTCCCAAAGTGCTGGGATTACAGGTGTGAGCCACCGCTCCCAGCCTAATTTTTGTATTTTTAGTAGAGACAGAGTTTCACCATGTTGGCCAGGCTCCTCTTGAACTTCCAGGCTCAAGTGATTCACCCACCTTTGCCTCCCAAAGTGCTAAATTACAGGCATGAGCCACCATGCCAAGCTTAGATCAAGGATGTTTTTAAAAATTTATTTATTTTACTTTTTTCTTTTTTAAACTTCAATGAAAATTATAGTTCTTTTCCCCACATACATCTAGCTAGCCTCTGGCTTCTCCAGTTATGTGCATATTCGCATGTGTTTTATCCTTTATCTCCGTTGATATCCTAGAAACCCAAGCACCAAGCAGAAGCAGGGAGAGGGGACGACTGCATACATTTATACTTTAATACCATTTGTTTTGTTATGTGAATAAATAAGCTAATGTTTCCAGCAGATATTGGGAGTATCCATCCCTTGCACTTTGTGGCATTAACAGAGTAGAAAGTACTTTCACAAATATCGTTCTGTGTAATTACGCAAAAACCCGGGTGATGCTTTTAGTGTTCTCATTTTACAGAAAGAAAACTGAGGTGTTGAGAAGTGATGTGATTTGGAATTTGATAATTCATTGAGCAAGTACATGGGCATTGTGTCTTATGACTAGGACCCCCAACTTTAGTGGGATGTCTTGAGTTTGAGGGCACATTCGTGTGTTTTCTTTCCAGTCCTGCTGGGAACCAGGAGATTCCAGGGACTGACTGATCAGAGGTGTGGAGTGACTTATTTAAGGTCACACAGCTAGTCAGAGGATTGCTATGAATCCAGTTTCTGACTCTTGATCCTGGGTTCTAAACTTCAGGGCTCTGCACGCTATTCTTAGGCTGCTACCAGCATGGGAGAGTGAACCAGGGAGCTCTCAGTGCCCTTGAGTCTGATGGGCTGGTTAGAGTTCTTTGGCTGCAGGTAATAGAAACTGAGTCTGGCTATTGAAGCTATAAAAAAGAATGTACTAGAAAGATATGGGGCAGTTCATATAATCATCAAAGAAGCTGATTAACCATGCCTCAAAGAGGACAGGTTCCTGGACTGAGGGCCTCAAGGAGGAGCTCATTCCTCAGAGCAAAAATAGGTGCTGCTCTGGCAGAAGGAGAATGAGTGGATCCTGGGTAAGCACTGTATTAGTCTATTTTCATGCTGCTGATAAAAACATACCTGAGACTGGGCAATTTATGAAAGAAAGAGATTTAATGGGCTCACAGTTCCATGTGGCTGGGGAGGCCTCACACTCATGGTGGAAGGTGAAAGGCACATCTCACATAGCGGCAGACAAGAGAAGAGAACTTGTGCAGGGAAACTCCCCTTTATTAAACTATTAGATCTCATGAGACGTATTCACTATCACGAGAATAACATGGGAAAGACCCAGCCCCATGATTCAATTACCTCCCACCAGGTCCCTCCCACAACATGTGGAAATCACTGTGGGAGCTACAATTTAAGATGAGATTTGGGTGGGGACACAGCCAAACCGTATCAAGCACAAGCCACTGAACTCCACCTGAGGAGATGTCTTCTCTCCCTCTGCAACCCCAGTACTGGATGCTGTCAAAGGCACTGTCATTTACTCAACGTCCATTTCCCCTTTTTTCCCTGATCGAGGAGCCCTGATTTTGTTCATCCTCATGGAAGGTGACCCTGTCCCCAGCTCAGAGGTAAGCCCAGATCCACTTAAACCAATTAAGGTAACTCCATTGTCCTTGCCCATCATTGGTTTAGACTTCAGAGTGGTCATGAGATCTAGTTCTGTCCAATAAGAAGTGAGGAGAGGTCGGCTGGGGGGCTTCTGGGAAGAAAGACCCACAGGAAGACATATTAACATCTTCTTCCTCTGGACACTGAGTGGCTCCAAAGCACACAGGGAGGGGCAGCTGCCATCTTGCTGACCTCCTGAGGTCAAGCTAACAGTGAAACTGGGCAGAGCCACAGAGATGGAGACAGAACTACCTCTGAAGTGACTTGTTATTGAGTTAGAACTTTTGATTATTTGCAGCTGGAGATACCTTAATGGCTACAGAAACTTTCTTGGATAGAAGCGCAGATTTATTCTGCATTACTCCATGGGTGAAATTAAGACCAAAGAGAAAACAGCTATGAGAGGAGGAGCTGCTGACATTTCTCTGAGACGAGGGAATGTGCTGTTTCTTCAGGTCCTGAGTTCCAATCAAAAGAGCTACTGAAACAAGCCGGCTGTCTGGGGTGCAGCAGAAGGGGTTTCTGCATCAACATCACCTTTAAAGTTCCTTCTGACCTTGAACTTCCAAGATTCTGTTGTCAGGAACCAGAATCTAGAATCAGCCGAGGCCTGCCTTCACCCCAGAGCATTCCACAGGATCAGGCTTTTCTATTGTTTATTCATCTGAGTCCACCCTCTTTATTTCCTTGGTTTTAAATTCAGTTTCTCTGATTCTTCAAAAAACCTGAGCAAGCTCTGTGTTTTGCTCTCTGTTCTTAGAGTCTTTGAGAAACATTTGAGAGATACATATATATATATATATATATATAAAATTTCTTTTTCTCTCACTTCCTCTCTTTCCCTCTCTCTTTAGAGTGCATTTGAATGCACACACAATCACACATGTATGCACGTGCACAAAAACACAAATGATCCACAGGCAGGGATTCCAACCGTAAACCAGGAACCATGCCCACTAGCCTCATATTCCTGTAACCCAAGACTTCCCTGTATCATGGAGCTGTCCAGTAAGATGAGCTCTGGACTTGAAGTGATAGGTGATGTGGGTGTGAATTCCAGCCATGCCACCTCCTGGCTGGGTGGTCCTGGGCAAGTCATTTGCTTTCTGGACCTCAGCTCAGAGCTCACCCAGTGAATTAACCTCCCAGAGCTTGGTACATAGTAGGTGATTCACAAACGGCAATCAGAAGTCACAGGGCAATGCCAATAGGAGACCTGCATATGGGCAGAGTGAAAGGGGACTGAGTGTGGGGCAAGGGTGAGCAGAGCTAGCGATGCTTCTCAGAAGGCAGGACATGGGTCTGAAAGAGACTGAAATCCATGTATCGACGTACCTTCCCTGAACACTGTTAGGCACCTAGCATTAAGACATCCTTTCCAACCTTGTCCTCTGCTTCTAAACCACCTGTCCCACTTCTGTTGGGTGGATGTTAAATAATCATTTATTGATCCTGTTCTTATTATAAAAGAAAAACATGTTACCTATTGAAAATGTTGTGGGGGTGGAGAAGTGGGAAGAAAAAAATAAGTCACTTATCTTACTATGCAGAGGCTACTCCTATTGATATGTTGGTGCATTGCCTTCTAGTCTTTTAAATGCACGTATTTTGTATGCACATATTTCATAGGTAGAGAAATAGATGAGATTTGTATTTATCTGGATGTGGCCATGCTAATAGATTGCTCAGTCTCTAATCAATAGCAACTGACAATCCTTGGCTCTTTCGTGTTGTCACTGTCCCCGCACATGTATGGACGCCTTTAGTCTTCATCACATCCCTACGAAGTACGTGCAGTTATTATCCCCATTTTACAGGTGACCAAACCAAGGTACCAAGCAGTGCCCAAAGTCACAGAGCAAGAAATCAAACCCAGGCCGGTACTCTCAACCCTGACCTCCACTGCCTCTCTTTCTTCCTGGTTTCAGCCTGAAAGACATTCTGTCTCCAGGTGATTTTGCATTTGTCCAGCCTCCTGCCATGTGTGGATGGTGAATGTAACTCTGGACATCCTCCCTCTCGCTCTTTGCTGTTGAAGGGAAGGGCATTTGGAGGGAAGTCAGGTGACCTTGGGAGAGGGGCCTGGTTGTCTACATGGGTACACTCAGCATCGCCCTACGTGGACAGTTTCTGGTGTCTGGATTTTGATCATCAGACCTGTCAGTTGGACCTGGAGGGGTCGGCCCATGCGAGAGCTGCTTCTCCCTGGGAGACTCATGCTGTTAACCCAGCTCCTGGGACACAGGCAAAATCCATAACACTAACATGCCAATTCACAGAGAGAACTCCAGGAATCCTGGGGGCCTTCTCCCATTTGCAGGTCATCCCCCATTGCCCTCAGCTGAGCCTACCGTGGCAGAGGCTGCTTGGTTACCAGTCTGAGCACCAGAGTGGTAAGAGTTCCAGGTCTCCAACTTTTTTGCTGACCGTCCTTAAACAAGTTATTGAACCTTTCCTGTGCCTCCGTTTCCTAGCTTGCAACATGAATATAATACTATTACCTGTCACTAGGGTTGTTGGAAGATTAAGTGAATTAAACGTAATCCACAATGAGTTACATACTCCTTGGAGAAGACCTAGAAGGATGCCTGGCATCTAGTAAGCGTTCAATATTAGCTTTTGATATTGGTGCAACTTTATACCTGGACTGGCCCGCCCTCAATTCATTGGAAGTTGTATTCTCCTGCTTTTCATCTCCCACTGAAGACCATGAACTGTGTTTTCCCACCTTTGTATTTATTCTTGTGGCCTAATACATAACAGACCCTTAATCCGTGCTTGTTTTAGTGCACAAATGAGTGAATGAGTGAATACATGAATGAATGAACTCCCACCATGTAGATCTATAAACCCTTCAGAACGATTTGCAAAGTCTAAGCACTTATCAGATTCTCAAAGGGGCACGAGATTCAGAACAGGCTGAGAGGTGGCTGCAGGCCTTGGGTTATGGGGGTAGAGTGAGCCCCACCCACACGGGCCGGTGCCCAGGGGGTGCCTGTGTGCCAAGGCGAGCAGGCTCAGGGAAGGACAGCCATTCTGAGCTCACTCTGGGGGCCTCAGAAGGCCTTTTGTGGGGACTGACATTTCTTGTCCAAATGTGAAATTCCTTGGCCCCAGCATACAGTGTAATGTGTTTTCTCGAATCAAGTATTTGCTGGAGCTTGTCTGTCTCTGATCTCACAAGCACACCAGCCAGTTTGTTTTGAGAGCTGCATTTTCGAGAAAGAGTAACACGATTTAGGAACCAAATCAAATGGCAGGAGGCAGAGTGACGGTTGAGTTAGGATACAGCCCCCCACCCTTCCCTGGAAGTGACAGGCATCGGTCTCCGGGCAGAGTTCAGAGAAAGAGGAAGATAGAAAAAGATTCTAAAGCCTTAAAGGAAACCTGGAAGCAACAAAGCCTCCCTCATTATCCTTCCGCTTTAGCGCAACTGTTTGATCTTTCTACAGGCTAGGAGCTGTTAGTATGCAGGCATACTTTTAGTGGTCATCATCATTATATACGGATGCTTTTTCTGCTTTTACAATTTTGTTTTCTTTTTTGAGACAGAGTCTTGCTCTGTTGCCCAGGCTGCAGTGCAACAATCACAGCTCACTGCAGCCTCAACCTCCCTGGGCTTAGGTGATCCTCCCACTTCAGCCTCCCAAGTAGATATGACTATAGGTGTACCCCACCATGCCTGTCTCTTTATTTTTGTATTTGTTTGTTTGTTTGTTTGTTTTTTGGTAGAGATGGGGTTTTGCCATGTTGCCCAGGCTGGTCCTGAATTCCTGGGCTCAGGCAATTCGCCTGTCTTGGCCTCCCAAAGTGTTGGAATTACAGGCGTGAGCCACTGCACTTAGCCTCTTCCCCAACCCCCCGCTTAATAAGTGACATTTTCTCATGTTACTACACCACTTTTTTTTTTTTTTTTTTTTTTGAGACGGAGTCTCACTCTTTCACCCAGGCTGGAATGCAGTGGTGTGATCTTGGCTCATTGCAACCTCTGCCTGCTGGGTTCAAACGATTCTCGTGCCTCAGCCTCCTGAGTAGCTGGGACTACAGGCGTGCAGCACCATGCCTGGCTAATTTTTGTATTTTTAGTAGAGACGGAGTTTCACCATGTTGGCCAGGCTGGTCTCGAACTCCTGGCTTCAAGCGATCTGCTCATCTCAGCCTCCCATAGTGCTGGGATTACAGATGTGAGCTACTGTGCCTGGCCACCACCTTCATATTTATGTTTGTAATTTTATTCAATGTACTCCTCGGATCAATTAACATTTAAAAATACATGAATAGGCCAGGAGCAGTGGCTAACACCTGTAATCCCAGCACTTTGGGAGGCCAAGACAAGTGGATCACTTGAGGTTAGGAGTTGGAGACCAGCCTGGCCAACATGGTGAAACTTCATCTCTAGTAAAAATAACAAAAATTAGCCGGACATGGTGCCAGGTTCCTGTAAACCCAGCTACTCTAGAGGCCGAGGTGTGAGAATCACTTGAACACGGGAGGTGAAGGCTGCAGTGAGCTAAGATCGTGCCAGTGCACTCCAGCCTGGGAGACACAGTGAGATTCCGTTTCAAATAATAATAATAATAATAATAATAATAATAATAATAATAATAATAAAAAGATAAATATAGTTGTTCTCTTTTGACAATTTCTAAGAGAAGGTCAGCGTTTTCTAAATGTTACCATATATGATTTCCCAAAGTATGCAACTCCTTAGTTTACGATGGCTCCATCCATGTATGTATGAAAGTATAGACTCTACCGTGATCTCATTATTAGATGTTATTGTTCTATTGTTTTATAACCTACCCTGTGTTTAATAAGTGTCTAACCATATACACACAGAAATAAATTACTGATGAGATCGGTCATTTTGTTCATATTTTTATTTATCTATATGTTTCTTCTTGATCATATTTCTTTGTGACTTTTGAGTATTTAGTTCTTGGACTCTGAGAGATACAGATGCATTTACATGTACACACTTAGGCTCATATGCACGTTACATACTTGTTAGATCACACTGATACAACCTACTCAGTGTCTATTTTTCTTCTTATCCCCAATTTTCTAAGTTTCTAAAAACCAGAAACTTAACTTTTAAACAGCTTAATATTTTGATTTTTTTCTTTAATTCTTCTTTTGCTCTAAACTTAGAACTTTATCAGATACTAGACAAAATAGGAAACATAGAAAATAACAAACCTTTTGGGGGATGAAATAAGTAATTTTCTTTTATTTGGCCCTTTTATCTTTATCCAGATCTTAGCGCTTTCCATCCTCGCAGTGAGCTGAGGGGGGATGGGTCAACACAGTGTGTTTTCCGTCTGTTATGAGTGAAGACTGTCCAGGTACAGGCTGGTTAGGGAAGAGTCCACTTCCTTCTCCTCCCTCCCACCACACTGCTAGCCTGGGAAGGACTTTGGTGGAGCAGTTTGGGGGCACTGCCTGGCTGTGTAGCCAGGGGTGACTAAATTGCACGTAGCTGACCCTTGCCAGAGTGGGGAGAGGAAGGCCCATCCCATGTCTCCACCATGTTGCCTACAAGGGCTGCTCCTGCCCTGGCATGAGGCCGGCTCTCTTGGGAAGGTGAAATGAGGTAGCTGAGTGCTTGACTTAGTACCCAGCAGAAAATGAGCAAGCACCGAAGGGAAGCGAGTGTTCATATGATTAGACTCCTAGTGATGCAGCCCATCTCTACCGAGGAGCTCCTTTCTCTATCCTGGAGTGGGTACCACGTGCCAGACTCCAGACCACGCACTCCACACGCATCGTCTCACTTACTCTTCACAAAAGAAAGAGGACATAGACCCATTTCCTTGAATTCTTTTAGAACACTTACTTTACTTTCAGACTCTTTGCAGGGGTTTGCCCTCCAGGATCATGGAATTTGTGCCCTGGGAGGTGGGTGCCATAATTATTCCCATTCACAGATGAGGAAAATAAGGCTTACGATAACTAAGATCACAAACTAAGAAGCGGCAAAGTTGGGATTCCACTCCAGGTCTATGACAGGCAGGATGAGGCAGGAAGAATAAGTGTGACTTTTGTCCTCATTGTACAGATGGGGAGACTGGGCATCAGAGGGGTTAGGTGACCTGTGCAAAGCCACACAGCAAAAGACAGAACCTGGTCTTGGAGCCAGGGATCCTGAGCCCAGGTCGGGTGTTATCTCACCACTGATCATAGTGATAACTGCAGCTAGTGAAGTGCTCAGTGTGCCAGGTGTCTTTTCGGGGTCCTCTTGGTCCTTACCCAGGAAGAGGGATGTCCTGGAGAGAGGCTGAATGGGACACAGGCCTGTCTGAGCCCACAGGCCTTGCCCTGGCCACCCTGGCCCCACTGCCCGTGGGTTTGCCCTGCAGCATCATGGAATTTGTGCCAGCATACCAGCTTGCCAGCGCCAGGCTGTGAAACAACAGGGCGTCTTTGCCCTGCTCCGCTGACCACCAGATCCTACTTCCCACACGTGGCCAACATACCTTGGCCAGCTGAGTAGGGAAGGCTGAGGATTTTTATTTTCTCGATTTACAGACTTTCTGAGAAAATTCCTGTTAAGGAAAACATCCTAGCTGGCTTGCAAATGCGTACATTCTCTTACAAAGCTCCTGCCTCACTCAGGCAGGTCAGGAGTCATTACTGAGAGTGGGCTATAGGTAATGGCCAGTTATAATGGCTAACATTGATGGAGAGATTCCCTTGTTGCAGAAACTGGGTTAAGCATTATCTAAGGAAATGTTCCAATGGTCCTAGTGTAAGAAGGTTCATGTCAACCTTCTTTTACAAGTGAATCAGAGAGGGTAGATGAGTCACTCAAGGCCACACAGCTAGGCAGGGATGGAGCAAGTATAATCTAACTCCCCAACCCACATCCTTAACTTCTGCACTCCCTGCCCCCTGCCCTTTTGCTCCCTGAAGCAGAAGGTAGGTGAAATTTTCTTGTAAATTTCATACATGAGGGTCCTGGTTGAAGTCTGCCTTGAATTTTCGTTATGTTTGTTTCTCTCTTTTTCACAAGGTCTGGGTGCTTCTTGAGGGCTGGGCCTGTGTCTGGTTAGATTTTATGTGACAGCATGTGTCTGATGGAAGGAGAGAATGATTGACGGAGAGAATGAATAAGTGAGGGAGAGGCTGAAGGAGAATAAATGAGGGGAGGATGAAGGGATGACCAGGTGTCTTGGCTGACTTGCCGTGGGATACTTCCAGAAGCCATATGACTTTAATGCAAACTGTAGGCCTCAAAGAAAGAGGACATAGCCCCATTTCCTTGAGTTGTTTTAAAGCACTTACTTAACCTCCAGGCTCTTGTCAGGGCCACTTGGTGGTTAAGCAGACTGGCTCTGGGCGACTCCTGGCTCTGCCCCTTCTAGCCCCAAGATTTCCAGCAGGTGACTTGACCTCACCACCCTCAATGTCCCCATCTGAAATACAGGCCAATATAAGTATGGACTTCTTAGAGGGAGAATTGTGAAAACTAAGTGAGCATACATGTCAGTCCATTTTTGTGTTGCTATAAAGAAATAGCTGAGACTAGATGATTCATAAAGAAAAGAAGTGTAAATGGCTCATGGCACTGCAGGCTGTACAGAAAGCAAGGCACTGGCATCTGCTTGGCTTCTGGTGAGGCCTCAGGAAGCTTATAATTATGGTAGAAGGTAGATGGGGAGCAGGCACGACACATGGTAGGACCAAGAGCAAGAGAGAGCTTTGGAAGAGTCTGAACTGAGAACTCACTCATAACCAAGGGGATGGTGCTAAGCCATTTATGAGGGACCTGTTACCATGACCCAAACACCTCCCACCAGGTCCCACCTCCAACATTGGGAGTCACATTTCAACATGAGATTTGGAGGGGACAAACATCCAAACCATGTCAGCATATTTACACATAATGTGCAAATGATAGCAACTGTTATTTTTTTCCTGGGAAAGCAATTTTACTTAGAGTTGATTTTTAAAAATTAATTTGGGTGATGGGTACCTGATGGGTCATTATAGCATCCTCCCTGCTTTTCTGGATGCTTGAAATTTTCACAGTAAAACATTTTAGAAACAAGTAATGGAAATCTAAGATGTTAGTTTTGTTGAGAAAACAGATATATTGTGGAATAGAATGCAAAATGTACATGCAACTTTAAGTTTTACTTATTTATTTATTTTTTGCTGGTTGGTCCATAAGTTCATTGTCTTTATTTGAAAAATCTTCATGGAAAATTGTTGTTTAGTTGAGCTCTCAGCAGCCTGATCCTGAGCTCTGAGGAAGCACACCTTCCTTTGAGCTACCTGATCTTTCTTCTGAGCAAGGGACATTTTGGAACAGTTTCGCCACTGTCACCCACTACTAGTTCTTCTTTCTTCTTCCTTCTCTCTTCTTCCTTTTCTCCTCCTCCTCCTCCTCATTCCTCCTCCTCCACCTCTTCCTCTCATTTTTCTTCTCCTTCTTGTTCTTCTTGTTTGTGTTCTTCCTCTTCCTCCTCCTCCTTCTTCCTTCCTCTTTCTTCATTTTGCTCTGTCATTCACACTGGAGTGCAGTGGTACGGTCTCAGCTCACTGCAGCCCCGACCTCCCAGGCTAAAGCGACCCTCCCACCTCAGCCTCTCAAATAGCTGGGATGACAGGCACACGCCACCACGCCCAGCCAACTTTTAGTTTCTGTGCAGATGAGGTCTCCCTATGTTGCCCAGACTGGTCTGAAACTCCTGGGCTCAAGCAATCCTCCCGCTTAGCCTCCCAGAGTGCTGGGATTACAGGTGTGAGCCACTGCGCCCTGCCCCTCTCTTTTTTTAAACTTCTTTCTTGGGTTTCTTCCCATAGACTGGATTCTGTTGCATAGCAGCATGACTCTCTTCTACACCTCCTCCATGCCTGGAGTTACGCTGTTTTTTATGTATTGAGAGAATTGCTTTTTGTAAGCATCTTCATCATCTTCTGTTAGGAAATGCATATAATCCACAACATTCTGACCGATGATGTGCTTTCGATGCACTTCTGCATTAAATTCCTTGTTTTCAAAATCATAACCAGGGAATTATTGAGTAACATGAGGGATAGACAAGCCTCCATCTGCAGCTCCCTTCAAGGCCCCCCAAGACTTTATTGCCAGAGGTAGTTTTGGCAAGGCCTGCATCCAAATAGCAGGTAAAGGCACTAGGCTGACCATAAGTGTTTTCTAGATTGTGTTCATCACGAGTCACCTCCACTTGGCCTTCATAGATCTTGCCCATGCCAGACCTATTGAGAAGCCTGCAGGCCAGCAGCAGGCCAGGACAATGTGCCACAGCATAATTTGTCAGGCCAACCTTCACACTATGTTTTGGTAGCTCATGAACATAAGGTACACAAACTATCATATCCCCTTCCATACAGGCATAAGCAATGTGACAGACGTTCTCTGTGTCAGTTATGTGAGCGATCATCCTGTATTTGGGTGTGTTGTACTTATTTTTATCCTGTATCACCAAGCATTTCTAACCACAGTAATCCATTTTACCCTCTTTTCTTCCAAATTTCACTTTGTATCTCTTAAAGCAGGCCTTATTCTTGACAACTTTAATAAACCCCATCCTCCAGAACAGAGACTTGCACCCTTGGCTAGACATACAGCCTACAACTTTTAAATAAGGCACAAGATTTGAAAGAAACAAAATAGCTAAAGCCATCCACAGAGAATCCACCTCCAGGCAAGTTTGCTCCTGGTCTCACTGGACCTTTGGTTTTCTCATCTTAAAAAACTGGGGAATAGTGATGTTTCCCTCTCAGTGCCGCTACATGATTCAAGCGAGAGGAGAGATGTGAGGGTGGTTTGTGAACTGTAATTCTGTCTTCTAATTTGACAATTTGTTCATTCATTCAACACGTTTCTTGAGGCCCTGCCATGTGCTAGGTGCTGTGCTAGGAGCTGGGGCACCGCTGCACCCAGATGGAGGTATGACAGACATACGTGTTCTTGAGCTCAGAATGCCATGGGGCAAATTCTTCCTCTGTCCCTTTCTCCTTAGGTCATGACAGCTGAGTACCTAATCTCTGGGCCTCAGTTTCCTTACCTGTAAAATGGGGAACATTAACAGGATGGTTCTCTCATCTGCATGGTCGTGAAGATAAATGGGGCAATGGATGTGAGGTTCCCAGAGTGATACCCAGCACGCAGCAGTTGTTTCCTCAATGTTCATTCTCACCACTGCTGGTAGGAAGAGCCCGGCAAGTGAGGAAGGCTCACCATAAACAGATTTGCAAAATGACTTTGAAGTTTATAAGTACCGTGGAGAAATGAGGTGGCATAATATGATGTGGAACCACAGGTTGGGTGGGGAGCGCCCCTCTCAGGAGCTGCCCTTCAAGGTGAATCAGTGGGATGACACAGGTAGGAGAGCAGACAGCAGGGGGTAAGGCAGGGAGAAGAGCTGGGTCTGCTCTGCAGACAAGGAGACTGAGGCCCAGGGACAAGTGACTGGTCCCAGCTCCCACAGGGCTGCCACCAGGAACCCAGTGATATGGTTTGGCTGTGTCCCCACCCAAATCTCATCTTGAATTGTAGCTTCCACAGTTCCCCCATGTCGTGGGAGGGACCCCGTTGGAGGTAATTGAATCATGAGGGCAGGTCTTTCCCATGCTGTTCTCGTGTAGTGAATAAGTCTCATGAAATCTGATGGTTTTATAAAGAGGAGTTCCCTAGCACAAGCTCTTTCTTTTTGCCCACCGCCATCCATATAAGATATAAGATGTGACCTACTCCTTCTTACTCTCTGCCATGATTGTGAAGCCTCCCCAGCCATGTGGAACTGTGAGTCCATCAAACCTCTTTTTCTTCCCAGTCTCGGGCATATCTTTGTCACCAGTGTGCAAATGGACTAATACATCCAGTGACCCAAAGATAGACAATATTTGGGCTCACTCTTGCAGAAGCCACTGAGAAAAGTGCTGGTTTCCCTGAGAAGTGTAGCAATGAGGATGGTAACTTACACGTACATTCCTAACTCTTGGTGTTTTTGGAGACCTGTGCAAGCATTGTTCTTGGACACTGCTGTTGAAGCTCTCAGACCCCTGGCTCAGGTAACACCCTTATTCTAGGTCATTGGTCTCCTTCTCCTCAGCTGGGTGCTGCCTGCACCTCTCCTCCAGGCAAATACTGTGACCATGGGCTTGCTACACACACAACTGTGCATACATACCCCATTGAGTCATCACCAAGTAATCACAGCTAGCACGAGCTATCTTTCACTTTGTATTTTGCAGAAGAGGCCAGCGAGGGTCAAGGGTTAAACTGGGCTGGGGGTCAGGGGGCTGGAGTTTGACCCTAGCTCTGTCACTAATTGTGTGACTTTGAACAAGAGCTTTAGTATCTCTGAGCCCATATTTCCACTCCATTATTTATTTATTTTTATTATTTATTTATTTTTTATTTTTTTTGAGATGGAGTTTTGCTTTTGTTGCCCAGCCTGGAGTGCAGTGGTGCAGTCTTGGCTTACTACAACCTCCACTTCCCAGGTTCAAGAAATTCTCCTGCCTCAGCCTCCCAAGTAGCTGGGATTACAGGCATGCACCACCATGCCCAGCTAATTTTTGTATTTTTAGTAGAGACAGGGTTTCACCATGTTGGCCAGCTGGTCTCAAACTCCTGACCTCAAGTGATCCGCCCATCTCGGCCTCCCGAAGTGCTGCAATTACAGGCATGAGCCACCGTGCCTGACCTCCATTATTTATTTACTGGGCCGTTTATTCATTCCATCCACAAACATTTACTGAGTACCTACTGCAAGCCAGGCACTGGGCTGTGGACTGGAGAAGGGGAAAGTCGTTTTTCTCTATGACATGAAACCCTTGGCTCTCATTGTGTCTGGTGAGTTGCAGCCCTTGTGAAAACTCTCCTGGCCACGTGATCATGCCAGTTTCTCTTCTCTGAACCTTTGTCTCACTTTGCCTTGTCCTCCTTGAGATATGGCTTCCGGAGTGTCCCGTCTTACTAATGAACCAGCAGCTCTGCAGGGCTAGGGTTTGAGCACTTCTGAGAATGCGGCTGCGAGACTCACCATAGACGAGCCTTTGCTATTCGAAATACTTATGAAAAATATTTGGATAACCTTCCATTACCTGAGAAGGCATTTCTAAAGTTTACATTGCAGTCCTGAGTGATGGTGATATTCGGAGCAATAATTTCCTCTGGCCCTTGAATTTTTCCCTGAAAGAGTTGCACAGCAGCTCACATTGTACATGTGAAGGTTGTTTTGGAATGTTAATGGAGAGGCTGATTCACACCAGATGGACTGGAAGACCAGGGAGGATGTATACACTGGCCACCATGATTCAGCTGTAAGGTTGGCTTTTTAAAATGCACTGACAGTTGGAGGGCAAGGAGGCTGACATTTGCCCAGGTTTTCTCTGCAAGTTTTTATGTTGCTTTAGCAAATCTGAATCTCGGTTCTGTTATAAATTCGTCACTTTTATGATATTCAGTTCATGGATAGCGTTCTGGTGGCATATCCTAAAGTCCAAAGCAGCTTTGACGGGCAGTGTCCTATGTCAAAGTTCAGATTCGAACTCCTATCAGTGTTTCTTAAGCTTAACAAAAACATAAAAAAAAAAAAAAAACATTAAAATGGAAAAAGCTACTCATATCTTCTGTGTGTCTTTATCAGCCAAGAAAGTCTTGCCTAGATCCATTCTGTAATTTATAATATACAAAGAAATGGCATTTTTGTGGTCCAAATATATAAATTAAATAAGTCATATTCACTGTGGCATATATAGGCTGACTCTAAATGGAATGTTTTACATATATTATCTCCCATAATTATGTTACCTATCATTACTGGGCCCTTTTTATAGGTGAAGAAACAGACCCAGAGAGGTATGTCCCAGGTCCCCTGAGGTGGACAAAGAGCAGCTGAGCCCACTTGAACCCTGGTCCAGCTGACCCCATGTTCTCTGTCTGCTTCCTCCTGTCGTACTTTTCTCACTCCTGGTCCTGATGCGTACCCCGGGACTCACTCCCCTTAGCGTCTGGTCCATCAACAATTATCCTCCATTTCTTCTGAGCTGGGGGCCAGAGGACTCAGCTGCCTCCCCTACCCACACTGTGCAGCATGTCCAGCCCTTTCCACAGTTGGCAGTTATTGCAGGTGACAGGGTGCCCTGGCTGTCTGGTGCAGTTAGTTGGGCCTGCCTCTGGACTCTGACTTCTACTTGCATGAATGGATGTGGTGGGGGTTTGTTTGGGGGCTGAAGAGCAGAGAGGGCGTCTGTTGGCAGGGGAATGTCTGTGGGGCCGTGGGTGAACGGGATCCCAGAGAGGGTAAGAAAGGCCTGAAGCTGAGGGCGCTGTTTTCCATCAATGTTTTGCTTTCTGGGCCAGGCACCATCCTAGGGTCTGGAGGCTCCAAATGTGGACATGGCTGGCCCCGCTTTGGAGAGCTGGCAGCTAGAGGGGGAGGTGGGTGACCTGAAGCTGGAGAGACCTGAGTTCTTGTCTCAGAGGTTTAGTCTCAGCACCGCAGCTTCTGAGCTCAGTGACCTTTCTGTATCCCAGTTTGATCATCTATACAATGGGGTTAACAATATTACTGGCCTCAGAGTTGTGATAAGTGCCAAGATAGGAGCGCATGGGGGGTTGGGCACAGAGAAGGGAGGAGGGGCCTCATGTGATCTTGGAGGGCTAGGTGGTGTCCTGGAGGAAGTGCCATCCACGCTGAGGCCTGTAGGAAGAGATAGGGTTGGTTACCTGGCAAAACTAGTGGAGACTAAGTTTCCAGTGGAGGCACTGGCTCTTTGGAGACCTGAGGGCAGGCCCTTGAAGCTGGAGTGACCAGCAGGAAGGGAACTAGAAGGTGGTGACTTGGCTCTGGGCTGGACCACTTTTTAGGACTTGAGTATCCAACCAAAATGTGTAAGATTCTCTCCACCTGCTACCACAGTCCACAGCCTGTGGAGGGTGTGGAGGGTGGAGAAGAGATGGTATAGAGGGCGCTGCAGCGTACCCACAGAGAGCACTGTGAGGAGGAGTCTTTGGAGGAGAGCTTGAGGGAACTTGGTACACAGCAACCTCCCACAAGTCTGGGCGTGCCCTGAGACAGCTGGGGCTGTGGAAAGGCGGGAACCCCGGGGATCGGCAGAATATCTGTGTGCTGGGCTGTGTTCCCGCTTCACTTACTGATTCAGCCGGTCCAGCATCAAGGATTTATTAAGTGCCTGCCATGTGCCAGGTGCTGTTCTAGACACAGAGATACAGAGCCGGCAACACAGTCCACGATCTTGCTCTCCTGGGACTCTCTTCCCAGTGGGGGCGAGGCAGCAGTTTTAGATAGAGTGTTCTGGGAGGAGCAAGCCACGTGATTGATTCTCTTGAAGGATGTGTCCTGGGGAGTGACCCCCCTGCCGAGGTGGGGCTTTTGGGGGAACGGGAGAGTGGAAGGAGCTGAGGTCACTGAGGCATCGGGAGGCTAATTTGTGCAGGACGTTGTAACAGGAGAATGACATGCTTCACTCTGGCTGCTGTTGGGGAAGAAGACTCCAGGGAGGAAGGTGGGAACCCTTCCTTGATGTGGCGTGCTGGGCCTCGAACCCCAGCCTTGCTGCTGATGGCCGGAGCTTGCCTGAACAGGTGCCTCAGCCTTTGAATGCTTCCCTTTCCTCTCCTGCAAAACCGCAAGGGCCACCATGAGAGCTAGGTGAGACTACAACAGCCCTTCGCTGGCGGTCCGGATCGTGTGCTCAGCAGGGCGCGTCGTAATTAGCGTGATGAGCATGAAGACTGTGAGGGCAAATCCCAGGCAGAGTGTGCACCGCCTTTCATGCTCCCCTGCAAATCAAAAGTGTTCTGCTCTCTGCCCCCAGCACTGAGGGGCCTGCATGTCACCTCACATCCTTCTCACGCACCCTCATGTCACTGTGGCTGGAAGTCCTGTGAGGGCAGGTGATGCCCAAGGCCTTTCCGCAGCAGGAGGCAGATGCGCAGGGGCTGCGGGTTTCTGCTGCTTCTGACAGGCTGCCAAGGCCAATGTTCTGATGCCCTGGTCTGATGGGGAGGAACCAGTGCCTTGAGGACACTGAGGAGGGGCCCCCTGGCCAGCCCGGATATGCTGGGAAGCCTTCCTGGAGTTGGGCAGTTCATGCTGAGGAGGAGAAGTGGTTCTCAGGTTGCTGGTGGTGGTGAGATGAGGGGATGGGTGATCCAGGCATCAAGCACATCTTCATGTCTTTGAAATACCGGCATAAGAGAAGCAGGGGTGGGTGAGAGGGATTGAAGAATCAGAGCGGCTGGAGCTAGAGCAGGGTGAGGGCGGACGAGATCACAAAGCCTAGACTGAAGGGGTGAGACAGGAGGGTGGGGGAGCTGTGGGCAGGCTGTGGCAGGCACGCAGGCAGGGAGGGCCTTCCGGGGCCATCAGTGACTTAATGATTTTTACCATGTGCTAGATCCCAAGCTAAGCATGTTCATGCATAGTCTCATCTAATCTTCAGTTTTTTGAAGTGGGTTCTCCTGTTATACCCATTTCACAGATGAGAACATTGAGGCTCAGATAGGTTAAGTAACTTGACTGTGGTTTCACACACAACCAGGAACTGTACATTTGAGATTTTTAATGCAGGCAGACAGAAGACAAGTTTGGTGTTTTGAACTTGTCACTCAACCATCACCTGGTCTCTAGGCTCTGGCAGCAGCTCTCTGCCCATTCTGTCATCCATAACGGGGTTGTACGATGAAGCCTCCCCTAGGTGATCTTTCGGAAATGCCACCCATTTCTGGAAGTGAGGGATGCTGGTGGTTACAGCCCAGTGGGAATTCCCAGCTCCGCGACTCACCTGCTGGGTGCGATATTGTAACCCTGCCGATCCTGCTTCCTTATCTGCAAAATGCTAGTTATGGGGAGGAAAGGAGATAGAGGTAAAGCACCAGGCAGGTAGCACAGTGCCAGGCACCCGGAAAGG
The DNA here is from genome assembly GCF_002776525.5 of Piliocolobus tephrosceles. Taxonomy (NCBI): domain Eukaryota; kingdom Metazoa; phylum Chordata; class Mammalia; order Primates; family Cercopithecidae; genus Piliocolobus; species Piliocolobus tephrosceles. The sequence continues at coordinate 16,958,293 of NC_045442.1, forward strand.
ACCCAGAGACGGTGCTCCTTGGATTCCTATTACTGCCGTCGTTTGCCAAGACAGGGTGGTGGCACCGCGGACCCAGGGGGTCCTGGCCAGGCCCAAACAGGTGCCAGCGGCGCGTGTGTGTGGAGGAGCCGGAGACAGGGAGTATGAATCATTCACCACTGAAGCCTTGCATTATTAATATCGTTATTCTCAGACTTCTAAGGAGGGCCCAGCTAGATCCCATATATGGAAGGCGCGTCTCAGAGTTGCCATGGAGTCCCGCAGGCGGCCTGGAGGCAGTGCCCCGGGCTCGGTCCCCGCGCAGGTCCTTGGTCTGCAGCCTGGGTCCTACCCGCGCCGGGGTCCACCCAGCCCGCCTTTGCGCCGGTCCTGGGCCGCTCCCTTGGGACCCTGGGGGATAGAGAGAAGCCGGTGAGGACTGGCGCGGGCGTCCTCGGGAGAGCGCCGGGCGCGCTGGGCTTGCTGAAGGGCTCCAGGCCTGGCCAGTTGGTGCCTTCCAAAGAGCGTACGCGCCGCGGGGCCCCGAGGGCCTGAAATCAGCTCCCGCCGCGCAGCCCCGGGCGCGCCACCACCCCCGCCGCGGCTGATTGCGGGGCGACAGCTTGGTCCCGAAGCCGGGAGAGGAGAGGCCGGGCCCCGGTGGGCCTCTCTGGGCGGGCGGGGAGCGCAGCTTCGGGACCGGGCAGTTCCCCGCGCCCGCCTCCCCCGACCTTTCTGGGCCGGTCCGGCCGGAGCTCGGAGGGGAGGGGCGCGGGGCGGGCCGGGGCGGGGCCCGGGGAGGAGCCGTGGCTGCGGCTGCGGTCGCGTCAGAGCAGCGCTCCCGCTGCCCGGCGGCTCAGACACGGGCCGAGCGCCGCCGCGGACGCGGACAGAGACCCTCACGGGCGCGGGCGCTGCGCCGGAGGCTCCCCTCGTGGGCCGGGGCTGCGCGACCATGGCGGACAAGGAGGCCGGCGGCAGCGACGGGCCCCGAGGTGAGCGCAGGCTGCGCGTCCTGCGGCCGCGGCTGGCGGGGCAGGGAGGGTGGAGGCGCGCTCGGCCCTGCGCCCCGCACCCCCTCGCGCGCCGTGGAAAAGTGGGGACGCCCGCGCTGCATCCAGTTCTGGCGGGCCGGGCCAGGGTCAGCAGCGACGGGGCCGGGGGCCGGGGGACCGGAGGCGGCCCGCGGGTCACGTGTTCTGCGCCCCGCCAGGGTGCAGACTCCGCGGCGGGGACTGCAGCCCCCGCTGGGACGCCTGGTAGGTCCCTGCCTTGGGTGGCGCCTCCTGCGGGGCCGGTCGCGCGTACGGCTGAGGACCGCCCCGCGTGTGCAGCCCCCGCGCGATGGGCTGCGGAGACCTGCGCTGGGCGGGTAAAGGGCCGGCCGCCGGGTGGCCGGGTGACCCCAGCGGCTAATTTTCGTGACTCAGCTAGGCAGGAGTAGGAGCCTTGGGGAAATCGGAAATTTGGACCTGTTCCCTCGCCCTATCCCACCCCGGCCGGACGCTCGCGCAAGGAGTAGGGGCTGCAGCTGCGGCCGAAGGGCTTCTCACCCACCTCCCTGCCCATCCCCAGGGACTCACTGGGCTGGGGAGGGGTGAAGCGGCGGGGTTCGATGGTCCCCTCCTTGCGGGGGGCAGGAGGAGGCACCCAGTGCGGAGGACAGACGCTCGCATTTTGCAGATGTGCTAGGGCCGCTTTCTTTGGGGAGCGTGATTAGGGCTCCGAAGGGTGGGGGAGCCGGAGAGGACGGGGAATGGGGTTGCGGGAAGAGGAGGAGCAGGTTTCGGAGCCCAGGGCTGTAAATCAAGGCTTCTCCTACGGAGGGCCCGACTGGCCAGGATTCCTGTCTTCCTGTGGGTCCCAAGTGGGGAAAGTTGGGCGCATGGAGGCGCCGCGCGTCCCTGACCTGCAGGGCCTCGGCGGGAGCGGCCGCCGGGGAGAGGAGCGCGGCCCAGGCAGCTTTCCCGGGAGCGACAGGCAAGCCGCCTGCGAGGATGAAATTAAAATGCCCGGACGCAAGGGAGATTCAGCCACCAAACGAGCGCTCGGCTCTGCGGAGCCCCAAAAGCTGGAGAAACTGAGTCCAGTGGCAGCACAGCCACTGTCTGCGCCGAGTTCCCTGTCTTGCTGTTGGGCCCGCGGCCCCCACCCTCTGCTGCACTGCAAGCCGCACCTGCCCCCACCCCAGCCCATTGTTCCTGCGGATCAGGGAGGTGCCTCCCCACGCGGCACTGCAGTGGTGGGGGAGTGCAGGATGGGGGGGTGGGGGATCCTGACAGGGCTCACTCCAGGGAGAGGCATCGGAGAGCCCAGGTCCCCAAACATACAACCAGTCTGCCCCCGCCTGTACTCTTCCTCAGCTGGCGAACGCAGGCAATGGACTGGCAGCTGTCTTTGTCTGAATGTCACTCAGCAACTGGATTGACTCTTTTTTTTTTTTTTTTCTACTTTTTTCCTTTAAGTCAGAAAATAAATTTTTTTTTTAGGACGATAAGTAGGGGCGTTGAATTGCTAACGCCTGAGAATTAGTGAGCCAGTTTCTTGCTCTCATGCTGGGATAGAGTGGGCGATGATATCAAATGCAAGGTTGGGCATAGGATTTGTCAAATCAGAAGTGGGCAGGAATGTGTACCCACTCCCCACACCCTTCCCAACACTGTTTTGTCTTGTGAATCAAATGCAGCACCCGTATCCTACCACACACACACACACACACACACACACACACACACACACACACACAGTGCTGGGAAATATCCCGTCCAGGATGGGGGCACCCATACCTGGTGTGCTGTGCCACCTGCCACCGCTCCTCTGGGTCTGTTCTGAAGTATTTGTTTCTTCACTTCCAGTCATCTCCAGTTCAAGGTGGCCAGTGAGAATTCCAGGTGCATGGACTTAGGACAGAGACCGACCTGATAAGCGGGCTGTGCCTGACAGCTCACCGTCCCTCTGGGCACCTCTCCCTTTCTCTGTAAAATGGAGGATGTGAATAGTATTGCATAGGAGCAGAGTTGGCTTGCCCCCCACCCCCACACCTATTTCTAAGGTTTCCTCATTGCTGGGAAAAGAGCATGCATTATTTTATTGTTTTAAAGCTTCACAACAAACCTGTTACCAGCATTCTTCCCTTCCAGGGTGGGATATCTGAATACGGTTTAAGTGACCTATCCAAGGTCACCCATCTGGGAAGTGTTGATTGGGACCCAGGCCAACTGATTCCAGGGCACCAACCTGTGCATACAGCCCTTATGCACGTGTGCAGTGGTTACCACTCTATTAAGGACATAAAAATGGTTGTGCTTCCTGGGAAGGGTTTCCAGAATGCTTTTGGTGCAAAAGAATGGGTGCCACAGGTATCACACTGTTGGGATTTGTGAGCAATGGGAGTCCTGGGTTGGGGAGGGGTTTGGTGGTGGGTAGGTGGTGTTGGGGGGTGGCGTCAGAAAGGCTGGCCATGAAATCGTCTCCAACAGGTGCAGTTGGGGTGGGGTGGGGAGTGGGCAGAGGTGTGTGCCAATGAAACAAGAATGGCAAAATGTGGTAGTTGGGTGATGGGGAGTGGCGGTTCGTTACTATTCTGCTTACTTTGTGTATGTTTGCAAATTTTCTTAATAAGATGTTTAAATTACTCAATTTACAAAATCTGAAGGGCCACACTTGAGGGTCTGGGTGTTGGACAGCAAAATTTGAGATGACCTTATATCCTGCCCCCTCCCCGTTGACCTGAGTGGGTTGACACATGGAGCCCTATAATGGTGAGATGAACTGGGAGTGGACAGAGTGGTTCAGATAGGGATAGCTCCTATGGTGACCAAGTCAGGGCTAGGCCTGGGGAGTGGAAACCAAGTCATTTTTTCCAGGGCAGGGGCTTGAGGAGAGGAATGGTGGGCAGGCAGTTTTGCCTGGGTTGAGGGTATCTCTCGAGGCCTGACATTGGGCTTTGGAGATGCCATCCTGGAGGTTCATCTTAATAAAAATAAACATCTTAAACATTGACATTTATTGAGGACTTAGTGTATGCTGAAACCTGGGAATATTGAGTTATATCATTTAGCCCTGACCCATATTTATTGTTGAATGAATGACTGTGAGGGGCGCCCTGTTATCCCCATTTCACAGAGGAAAAAGCTGACAGTCCTAGCAGCGCACAACTGGAAGTGGGCAGAGTAAAGGTAAGGACCTAGGCCATGGGATGCAGGCCCCAGGTGATCAAGCTGGACAGCCTCTCCTGGCATGTGCCTGGCATGTCGTAGGCCCTCAGCAACTTGTGTTGAGTAGGCCTGCAGCTACTAGAGAGTGGCTGCCCTGCTTCCTACAGCCACCAAGTTGTAGATGGCAGTGACAGGCCGCTGGTTTATAGCCCCCAGAGGAATAAAGCAAAGGTCAGGGTGATGCTCTGGGCATTGCCAGTTAGGGTTCTGGCTGTGGGATCCACTTCCCTGTCAACACCTGCTGCAGTGTCTGTGTCTGCAGCCTTGGTGGTCCCCACATGCCCTCTGTGTGTGTCCCCACACGTGTCTTGTGTTTCCCAGAGCCCTGTGATCGCCTTTGGCCCTCAACACATGCAGTTCTCCCTGCTTGGGATATCATCTCTTTGTTTAGCAAACTCCTGCTCATCCTTCAAAACTTAGTTAAGGTATCACCTCTCAGGAAGCCTTCCTGGGCTCATCCATCGGGATGAGATCTGTCTGTGTGGTCCCAAAGCCTTTGGTGCTTAATGGTTGGTAATTCCAACTAGTGTTTGTTGAGCCCTTACGATGTGCCAGCCTTATATGCCTGTATCTCATTGACTCCTCCAGCAACCCTATGAGGCTGGTATTATTATTACCCCATTTTGCTGATAAGGCAATTAGGGGCTTTGAGAAACTTACTAACTTGCCCAACCAGTGAATGCTGGAGTTGGGATGTGAGTCAGCCATGGAGCCTAAAACCTTGTACTGTTTCTCTCAATTCCCTTTCTCCCGAGAAAGGCATGGACTATGTCTTTCATTTCCATATTTTTACTAAGGACACGAGTAGGTGTTCAATAAATGTCTTACTTTTTGTTGAGTACCAGTCAGCAAGACATGAGGGAACACAGCAGAGGGCAATGGCGTCTACATCTTGCCCATTCTGCAGTAGCGCTCCTGGTAATGTGGATGCTCAGGAGTGGGCCAAGCTGGAGGGGAGTCAGGCAGGGCTTGGACAATCTCAGAAGAGAAGCTGCTTTGATTCCAATAAGGCCTGGAGTGACGACTCAATCTTGTGGGGGCGAAATGCTCTCTTCTCATATAAATAGGCCTCTTTGGTAAGGGAGAAAGCATCTTTATTACTGCTGTGCATAATTAGAACAGCAGGGAGGAAGCAGGGGATTTTAATGAATGAGCAGCATGTGGCAGGGAATGAGTGAGCACCTGCCACTGCGGGCACCCCCGGGCCCAGGCATCCCCAAGAGAGAGCAGGGCCAGCGAGGAGACACCAAGGAAGTGCAGGCAGCGCTCAGAATTGAAACTCGCCCCACTGAAGCGGGCCCTGCCGATCCTTGCTGTGTTCCTGTTATTGCAAATGACTCCCAGGCTGCAGCTCTGCAGATGCTGCTCTGAGCTCTGCCAGGACCACCCCTCTTCTTCCAGCCTTGACTGTGACCTGGCAGCCACAGATGTCCTGTGGGGCTGGCAGCTGCTCCATGGCACTCCTTCCGGGCAATCCTGATCTGCAGAGTTTGTGCCTTGATTTTAGTCCCCTTATTTTTAGGGTGGCCATATGTCCTGGATTGCTGAAATAGTTCTAGTTTATGCCTCTTGTCCTAGTGAAATTAGTAATAGTGATATCTTTCACCTTCTAAGTATCTCAGTTTGGAAGGTGAATTATGTGGTTGTGCTCCTTATCTTTGTCTTCTCAGCCATCTGGGCCTCAAGAGGGACAAGGGAGGCAGTAGGGTGTGCAGTTAAACCTGGGCTTTGGTCTCAGATGCTGGTAACATCTGGGTTTAACATTACTGCATCTGTTTCTTCTGCTGTAGACAAGGACGATTAATAATCCCTGCTCCACTGGGGTGCTGGGAGAATGAAATGAGAGAGTATTTGTAAAGAGCTTAGGTATGAGCCTGGTACATAGAGGGCTGTCAATAACTTCCAGTCATTTTATTATCATTGTTAGGTTAATTTGGGAAGTGTAGCAGTTAAATGTGAGATCTGGGGCCAGACTGCCTGGGTTCAAATCTGTGCTGTGTCATTGACCTGCTCTGTGACCCTGGCAAGTTACTTAACCCCATAAAGGCTCAGTTTTTATCATCTGTAAAGGATGGATTATAACAGTCTCTTCTTCATATGGTCTTTATGAGGATTCAATGAATTTTTACATGAAAAGCACTTAGAGTAGAGCCGGGCATGAAGTAGACATTGAATTAATATGAACAATTATTATTGGCTGTTATTGTTATTGTGAATAACTGTCCAAGTTACATTCTTGTAGGCAGAAGGAATTATCCAGTACATTTGTTTCCTATTGCTGTTGTAAAACTTACCACAAATTTAATGGCTGAAAACCATACAAATTTATTATCTTACATTTCTGGAAGTCAGGAATAAGTCCAAAATGGGTCTCCCTGGGCTAAAACTAAGGTATTGGCAGAACTGTATTCCTTCTGGAGACTCTAGGGAAGAATTCATTTCACTGCCTTTTCAAACTTCTCAAAGTGACCTCCATTCCTTGGCTCGTGGTCCCTTCCTTCATCTTCCAAGCCCATCACTCCAACCCCTGCTTCCATTGCCATATCCCTTCTCTGACTCTGCCCATCCTCCTCCTATTCCCTTACGAAGGACCCTTGTATGAGGACCTCTAATAAGGCCTATACTTGCATAATCGTTTCACCATCTGAAGATCCTCAATTTAATCACATCTGCAGACTCCCTTTTCCCATGGGAGATAACATGTTCATCGGTTCCAGGGGGCTATTATCTAGCCTTTCATAGCCAGAAAGATTGGAGTCTTGCCTAGGTTTGGGGGTGTTGGAGAGTCTTCTGTCGCCCTCAGGAGCTGTCTGAAGTTTGGAAACGGTTCCTCCTCCGTGTCATACATTAGGTCAGGTTCCTCGTGCACCTGCTGCATGTTGCCCTCCCTGGAGTTTGGATTATGGATCAACCCTTGACATCTCTTCAACCTCAGTAGGGTCCTTGGAGACACTGTTACTTTCAGGGCTGGTTTAGCCCCTTCTGAGGGGCCCATGACTCATTGAGATCTGAATAAAAAGGTTTCTTGGCTCCCAAGCAGGGAAAACAATCAATGCATTAAACAAATTATTGAAATGTCTATAAAATGTTACATTATGTTTGCTTTTTCTATGTAACAAACCACCCCAAAGTTTAATGGGTTAAAACAATAGTCTTTTTTTAAAAATTTATTTTAAGACAAGGTCTTCCTCTGTGACCCAGGCAGGAGAGCAGTGGTGTGATCTTGGTTCGTGTAACCTCTGCTTCCTGGGCTGATACGATCCTCCCACCTCAGCTTTGTGGGTAGCTGGGACTAAAGGCACACACCTCGATGCCTGGGTTTTTTTTTTTTTTTCTTTTTTTTTTTAATAGGGACAAGGTCTCACTATGTTGCCCAGGCTGGTCTCAAACTCCTGAGCTCAAGCAGCCCTCCTGCCTCAGCCTCCCAGAGTGCTGAGAATACAGGCATGAGCCGTTGTGCCTGGCAACAATAGTCATTTTATGCACTTATGATTCTCTGGGCAGGTCTCTGTTGGATGGTTGCTTCCCTGTGGTCACTTGTGTGACTGCAACACTCTGATGGCTCAACTAGTTTGGGTAGTCCAAGATGACCTCACTCACAGGTCTGGGGTTGGTGCTGGCTGTCAGCTGGGCTTCGTTCTCCACGTGGTCTTTTATCCTCCAAGAGGCAAGTTCAGGCTTCTTTATGTGGTGGCGTCAGGGCAGCAAGAGGATGAGAGGGGAAGCTGCAAGGCCTTTTGAGGCCTTCCTGGAAAGTCCTATAAAATAAAAAACTTCTGCTGTATCCTGGTGGTCACAGCAAGTCTTGAAGCCAGCTCAGATAGAAGGGATGCAGAAATTGCCTCCACCTCTTAGTGAGAGGACCTGCAAATAATGTGTGGCTATTTTTAATCTAACAGAGTTGGCTTGGCAAAAATGTTAAAACTACAAACTTTGGAAATCTATATTATGCTTTAAAACAACTTGTAGGTTAGATCTCACTTCTTAAGACTTTCTGCAAGTGCCCAATGATTGTCTGACACTTACAATTGTTTGTTTGTTGTGCTAGAACATGTGTTTCTGTAAGTGATAAATGAAGAATGATGTTGATATTCAGAAAAGTTGTGTTGGCACATTCTCAATTTTTCCCAGTATGTTTGCACTTTGATAGATCAGGATGCACTTTTTTCTTTTAATTCCTTTATTTTATTTTATTTTTTAATTTTGAGATGGAATATTGCTCTGTCGCCCAGGATGGAGTGCAGTGACTTGATCTCGGCTCACTGCAAGCTCCGCCTCCTGGGTGTATACCATTCTCCTGCCTCACCCTCCTGAGTAGCTGGGACTATAGGTTCCCGCCACCACGCCTGGCTAATTTTTTGTATTTTTAGTAGAGACGGAATTTCACCGTGTTAGCCAGGATGATCTCGATCTCCTGACCTCGTGATCCACCCACCTCGGCCTCCCAGAGTGCTGGGATTACAGGCGTGAGTCACCATGCCCGGCCCAGGATGCACTTTTTTCATGATTAAAGGCTAATATATGAAAAAAGCAAAAGCAAAGCAAAAAAAAAAAAAGCTGAAAATCTGTAGATGCAACTTCCTTTAGTGTAAATCAGGGCTGTTTTAGTATTGTTCCATGACCTGAAGCTCTGTGGGCAGCTGAGAGGGCAGATGAAGGAGCTGTGAAGATGTCCCTATAACAAAATGATGGGTGTGGGTGTGTGGGTGACACCCTAGATGGGTTTTGCTTTTTTTTTTTTTAAGACAGAGTCTTGCTTTATTGCCCAGGCTGGAGTGTAGTGGCACGATCTCGGCTCACTGCAGCCTCTACCACCTGGGTTCAAGCAATTCTTGTGCCTCAGCTTCCCAAGTAGCTGGGACTACAGGAACATGCCATCATGCCCGGCTAATTTTTGTATTTTTAGTAGAGACAGGCTTTCACCATGTTGGCCAGGCTGGTCTCGAACTCCTGACTTCAAGTGATCCGCCTGTCTTGGTTTCCCAAAGTGCTGGGATTATAGGTGTGAACCACTGTGTCCTGCTGGGTTTTGCATTTTGATGAGAATGGCCCCCTAAGAAGTGAGTGCCCTGTTATTGTTTTTGGAAAGGTTCCAGTAGCAAGGTTCCACGGGTGTGGAGTGATGTACACTGACCTTGCTTTCCTCATGAATCCTGTTATTTTTAGTGTATGGTTTTGTAGAATGTGAAGATTTGTAGGAAAATATGCTCCCTTATAGCAGAAATGCTTGAACAGCTGCTCCTTGACTTACAATAGGGTTACGTCCCTGTTAACCTATAAAAACGTTGAAAATATCATAAGTTGAATCATCCTAAGTTGAGGACTGTCTGTATTTATATTTGATGTGGGATGAGTGTTCGTTTAAAAAATATTTGCTCTGATATGGGGTGGAGCCTCAAATAAAGCCAATAGGAAGAGCCTCCAGTCACTTCCTATTCAGTCATTTGAACTTTTGAGACTGCTTTGCTTCCCAGATGTTTGCATACTTATTGGGTAGTTTTGTCAGTTATGTTCAGAATTTTAATGTCAGAAAACAGAGACTCCAGAAGTAAGTTCTGTAGGATGGAGCTCCTGTTTCACCAACCTGCTTAGCACCCAAGATCTCAGAGGGAAGTGGATTATGCCAGTGCCCTTTGCTTCCTATAAACTGACAATTAAATGATGTCCCTTGGGGCTTCCTATATTTTGTAAATCAGACCTCGTGGTCTTCTTGGTTTCTCTGTGACAAGGCACAGTGCTTCCTGTACCCGGGCGGCTGGTTCTGTTTGGGACAGGGAAGCTGTAGGTATTTGCGCTCAGCCTGCTGCCTCTGAGGCCTCAGGCTGGCCTCTCTTTGCTTGTCTCCCAGGTTTCCTTGGGCTGAAGGCTAAATTCCTCTGGCCACTTCCTTCCTTTTCTTTCCTTTTGTCATTGTCCCTTAGTGGCCATCTCCACTGGCTGGGATAAGAAACTGTTTACAGCATGACCATCACGCAGGAGTCTGTTCCCAAAGGAGAGATGAAAGTTTCAGAAAACAACCGCTTGTAGTCAGTCCACGTGGCTACTGGTCCCATTTGAAGGGACGATGGTCATCAGTTCGGGTGGTGGTTTCCCTGGGCCAGCAGTTAGAAAACAGAGCTCATGGATACATCCACAGCTAAATGGGACCAGGTTGTCTAATGTCTGGACTGGGCCCTGGGCCCACTCTCTCATTTTACAGATGGGGAAACTGAGGTCAGGGAGGGGAAGAGACTGCCCCAGGACACTTGGCAAAGCCAGGATCAGATCCAGGTCTGCCGACTCCCTCTGCACGCTTTCCAGCTGAACTCCACAATGGCTGCAGAATCCTCCAGCAGTCCCTCCAGCCACTCCCAGTCACTCAGAGAAGGCACAAGGATCCAAACCTCTTTGCCATTAACAAATTCATGACTTGTCCCTCCCGGCAGGAGTTACATTTTTAAAAAGTATTTGAAGAATGCTTAACTCAAAGGAATGAAGTGCCAAGTCAAATTGCTGTGAATAAAACACTCTGCAATGGTGGAACCGCAGGCCCAGCTTTTCTTTTCTAGTTTCTTGTGTGTTCCCTCACTTGACAGGGGTGGTTGCCCATCTTTTTGTGCCTTGGCTCTTGGCAGAATGTCTCTTTTGAAAGGTTTTTAATTGGGGATTTTGCTTGCAGGTAAGTAAACCTTCTCTGGCTAGAGGAAGCCAAAAAGGTACCTTTACAGTGAGGGTCCAGGGATGGTTCCTGGATCTTAAACCTGCTGCCAGGTCGAGGAGGGAAAAGTGTTGGGAACGTGGCAGTTTTATTTCCCTCTGTCTCTTTCTTTTTTTATTTTTATTTTATTTTATTTTATTTTATTTTATTTTATTTTATTTTGAGACGGAGTCTCGCTCTGTCACCCAGGCTGGAGTGCAGTGGGGCGATCTTGGCTCACTGCTGCAGCCTCTGCTTCCCAGGATCAAATGATTCTCCTGTCTCAGCCTCTGGAGTAGCTGCAATTACAGGCATGCACCACCACAGCCAGCTAATTTTGCGTTTTTAGTAGAGATGGGGTTTCACCACGTTGGGCAGGCTGGTCTCGAACTCCTGACCTCAAATGATCTGCCTACTTTGGCCTCCCAAAGTGCTGGGATAAGCCACCACCCCTGGCCCTGTCTCTTACTTCTGCTTTGCTCTGCATGTCACCCACCCCTCCTATCTGCAGGACCACTTTAGGTGCTTCCCATCTTTAGGGCAAATGTGGCCCCCCACAATGACCCCCCATGTTGAAATGAGAAGTTCTGGTACACAAGAAGTCTGATGTCTATCTGTTTTTCTTTCTTTTCCAAGTCCAGATTCCCAGAGGAGGCCCCAAGGTTCAGGCATGATCAGGATTTGACCCAGAAACAGCCAGCCCTGGCCAGAAGAAGGGTTACCTTGCTGAGAGAGGGGGAGTTAGCAGGGCACAACCTCTGGTGGTCAGAGTAATTGTCTCCCACAAATAGTTAACAGTGCAGGTATCTAGAGTAAGCCCTGTGCAGTAAAGAATGTCTAGATTCGGGCTGTACATGCATGGAGAAGAAAGAGACTACCTGTTAGAAGTTTTGTTCTTTTGTCTTTCTCGGAGAAAATTACTTTCTCCCGTGTAAGTGTTTCATGCTGCATGGGGTAACTGACCACTGGTTCCCTCGCATGAGAATAATGCCCAGACCCTTGGCATGTTCTTCTGGTGTGTGATGGGCTGTAGTCCATCCACATAGCCACTGGCCCCATTTGAAGGGACCACGGTCATCAGGTCTGGTGGTGGTTTCCCTGAGGCTGGCAGTTAGAGAGCAGCAGAAGGGATGCATCATTCATCCGAGTCATTTGCTTCATTTTCCCCTCCTAGACCTGACAGCTGGTTTAAGTTCTGGGCACCATCCCTGGATCCTCACTGTAAAGGTACCTTTTTGGCTTCTTCTAGCCAGAGAAGGTTTACTTACCTGCAAGCAAAATACCTTTTAAAACAGGCATTCTGGCCGGGCGCGGTGGCTCAAGCCTGTAATCCCAGCACTTTGGGAGGCCGAGACGGGCGGATCACGAGGTCAGGAGATCGAGACCATCCTGGCTAATACGGTGAAACCCCGTCTCTAATAGAAAATACAAAAAACTAGTCGGGCGACGAGGCGGGCGCCTGTAGTCCCAGCTACTCGGGAGGCTGAGACAGGAGAATGGCATGAACCCGGGAGGCGGAGCTTGCAGTGAGCTGAG